>NW_028168135.1:0-16376 GCF_964237585.1 Gallinula chloropus | reverse complement strand
CCGGTTGCAGGTCGCGGCCCGAGAAGCACTCTCCGGCCAACGTGCCAAACGTCCAGCGACTGCTCCCAAAGCGAAGGAGCCAGGACCCAAAGACCTAGCTGGCCTGAAGGGGCCCCAGGGGGCCCCCAAGCAGCCCCTCTCCATTTGGGTCTGGGGGCTTTCGTTGGGCCGGGAACCTGGGAGGTACCTGCCCGGTTGCAGGTCGCGGCCCGAGAAGCACTCTCCGGCCAACGTGCCAAACGTCCAGCGACTGCTCCCAAAGCGAAGGAGCCAGGACCCAAAGACCTAGCTGGCCTGAAGGGGCCCCAGCGGGCCCCCAAGCAGCCCCTCTCCATTTGGGTCTGGGGGCTTTCGTTGGGCCGGGAACCTGGGAGGTACCTGCCCGGTTGCAGGTCGCGGCCCGAGAAGCACTCTCCGGCCAACGTGCCAAACGTCCAGCGACTGCTCCCAAAGCGAAGGAGCCAGGACCCAAAGACCTAGCTGGCCTGAAGGGGCCCCAGGGGGCCCCCAAGCAGCCCCTCTCCATTTGGGTCTGGGGGCTTTCGTTGGGCCGGGAACCTGGGAGGTACCTGCCCGGTTGCAGGTCGCGGCCCGAGAAGCACTCTCCGGCCAACGTGCCAAACGTCCAGCGACTGCTCCCAAAGCGAAGGAGCCAGGACCCAAAGACCTAGCTGGCCTGAAGGGGCCCCAGGGGGCCCCCAAGCAGCCCCTCTCCATTTGGGTCTGGGGGCTTTCGTTGGGCCGGGAACCTGGGAGGTACCTGCCCGGTTGCAGGTCGCGGCCCGAGAAGCACTCTCCGGCCAACGTGCCAAACGTCCAGCGACTGCTCCCAAAGCGAAGGAGCCAGGACCCAAAGACCTAGCTGGCCTGAAGGGGCCCCAGGGGGCCCCCAAGCAGCCCCTCTCCATTTGGGTCTGGGGGCTTTCGTTGGGCCGGGAACCTGGGAGGTACCTGCCCGGTTGCAGGTCGCGGCCCGAGAAGCACTCTCCGGCCAACGTGCCAAACGTCCAGCGACTGCTCCCAAAGCGAAGGAGCCAGGACCCAAAGACCTAGCTGGCCTGAAGGGGCCCCAGGGGGCCCCCAAGCAGCCCCTCTCCATTTGGGTCTGGGGGCTTTCGTTGGGCCGGGAACCTGGGAGGTACCTGCCCGGTTGCAGGTCGCGGCCCGAGAAGCACTCTCCGGCCAACGTGCCGAACGTCCAGCGACTGCTCCCAAAGCGAAGGAGCCAGGACCCAAAGACCTAGCTGGCCTGAAGGGGCCCCAGGGGGCCCCCAAGCAGCCCCTCTCCATTTGGGTCTGGGGGCTTTCGTTGGGCCGGGAACCTGGCAGGTACCTGCCCGGTTGCAGGTCGCGGCCCGAGAAGCACTCTCCGGCCAACGTGCCAAACGTCCAGCGACTACTCCCAAAGCGAAGGAGCCAGGACCCAAAGACCTAGCTGGCCTGAAGGGGCCCCAGGGGGCCCCCAAGCAGCCCCTCTCCATTTGGGTCTGGGGGCTTTCGTTGGGCCGGGAACCTGGGAGGTACCTGCCCGGTTGCAGGTCGCGGCCGAGAAGCACTCTCCGGCCAACATGCCAAACGTCCAGCGACTGCTCCCAAAGCGAAGGAGCCAGGACCCAAAGACCTAGCTGGCCTGAAGGGGCCCCAGGGGGCCCCCAAGCAGCCCCTCTCCATTTGGGTCTGGGGGCTTTCGTTGGGCCGGGAACCTGGGAGGTACCTGCCCGGTTGCAGGTCGCGGCCCGAGAAGCACTCTCCGGCCAACGTGCCAAACGTCCAGCGACTGCTCCCAAAGCGAAGGAGCCAGGACCCAAAGACCTAGCTGGCCTGAAGGGGCCCCAGGGGGCCCCCAAGCAGCCCCTCTCCATTTGGGTCTGGGGGCTTTCGTTGGGCCTGGGAACCTGGGAGGTACCTGCCCGGTTGCAGGTCGCGGCCCGAGAAGCACTCTCCGGCCAACGTGCCAAACGTCCAGCGACTGCTCCCAAAGCGAAGGAGCCAGGACCCAAAGACCTAGCTGGCCTGAAGGGGCCCCAGCGGGCCCCCAAGCAGCCCCTCTCCATTTGGGTCTGGGGGCTTTCGTTGGGCCGGGAACCTGGGAGGTACCTGCCCGGTTGCAGGTCGCGGCCCGAGAAGCACTCTCCGGCCAACGTGCCAAACGTCCAGCGACTGCTCCCAAAGCGAAGGAGCCAGGACCCAAAGACCTAGCTGGCCTGAAGGGGCCCCAGGGGGCCCCCAAGCAGCCCCTCTCCATTTGGGTCTGGGGGCTTTCGTTGGGCCGGGAACCTGGGAGGTACCTGCCCGGTTGCAGGTCGCGGCCCGAGAAGCACTCTCCGGCCAACGTGCCAAACGTCCAGCGACTGCTCCCAAAGCGAAGGAGCCAGGACCCAAAGACCTAGCTGGCCTGAAGGGGCCCCAGGGGGCCCCCAAGCAGCCCCTCTCCATTTGGGTCTGGGGGCTTTCGTTGGGCCGGGAACCTGGGAGGTACCTGCCCGGTTGCAGGTCGCGGCCCGAGAAGCACTCTCCGGCCAACGTGCCAAACGTCCAGCGACTGCTCCCAAAGCGAAGGAGCCAGGACCCAAAGACCTAGCTGGCCTGAAGGGGCCCCAGGGGGCCCCCAAGCAGCCCCTCTCCATTTGGGTCTGGGGGCTTTCGTTGGGCCGGGAACCTGGGAGGTACCTGCCCGGTTGCAGGTCGCGGCCCGAGAAGCACTCTCCGGCCAACGTGCCGAACGTCCAGCGACTGCTCCCAAAGCGAAGGAGCCAGGACCCAAAGACCTAGCTGGCCTGAAGGGGCCCCAGGGGGCCCCCAAGCAGCCCCTCTCCATTTGGGTCTGGGGGCTTTCGTTGGGCCGGGAACCTGGGAGGTACCTGCCCGGTTGCAGGTCGCGGCCCGAGAAGCACTCTCCGGCCAACGTGCCAAACGTCCAGCGACTGCTCCCAAAGCAAAGGAGCCAGGACCCAAAGACCTAGCTGGCCTGAAGGGGCCCCAGGGGGCCCCCAAGCAGCCCCTCTCCATTTGGGTCTGGGGGCTTTCGTTGGGCCGGGAACCTGGGAGGTACCTGCCCGGTTGCAGGTCGCGGCCCGAGAAGCACTCTCCGGCCAACGTGCCGAACGTCCAGCGACTGCTCCCAAAGCGAAGGAGCCAGGACCCAAAGACCTAGCTGGCCTGAAGGGGCCCCAGGGGGCCCCCAAGCAGCCCCTCTCCATTTGGGTCTGGGGGCTTTCGTTGGCCCGGGAACCTGGGAGGTACCTGCCCGGTTGCAGGTCGCGGCCCGAGAAGCACTCTCCGGCCAACGTGCCGAACGTCCAGCGACTGCTCCCAAAGCGAAGGAGCCAGGACCCAAAGACCTAGCTGGCCTGAAGGGGCCCCAGGGGGCCCCCAAGCAGCCCCTCTCCATTTGGGTCTGGGGGCTTTCGTTGGGCCGGGAACCTGGCAGGTACCTGCCCGGTTGCAGGTCGCGGCCCGAGAAGCACTCTCCGGCCAACGTGCCAAACGTCCAGCGACTGCTCCCAAAGCGAAGGAGCCAGGACCCAAAGACCTAGCTGGCCTGAAGGGGCCCCAGGGGGCCCCCAAGCAGCCCCTCTCCATTTGGGTCTGGGGGCTTTCGTTGGGCCGGGAACCTGGAGGTACCTGCCCGGTTGCAGGTCGCGGCCCGAGAAGCACTCTCCGGCCAACGTGCCAAACGTCCAGCGACTGCTCCCAAAGCGAAGGAGCCAGGACCCAAAGACCTAGCTGGCCTGAAGGGGCCCCAGGGGGCCCCAAGCAGCCCCTCTCCATTTGGGTCTGGGGGCTTTCGTTGGGCCGGGAACCTGGGAGGTACCTGCCCGGTTGCAGGTCGCGGCCCGAGAAGCACTCTCCGGCCAACGTGCCAAACGTCCAGCGACTGCTCCCAAAGCGAAGGAGCCAGGACCCAAAGACCTAGCTGGCCTGAAGGGGCCCCAGGGGGCCCCCAAGCAGCCCCTCTCCATTTGGGTCTGGGGGCTTTCGTTGGGCTGGGAACCTGGGAGGTACCTGCCCGGTTGCAGGTCGCGGCCCGAGAAGCACTCTCCGGCCAACGTGCCAAACGTCCAGCGACTGCTCCCAAAGCGAAGGAGCCAGGACCCAAAGACCTAGCTGGCCTGAAGGGGCCCCAGGGGGCCCCCAAGCAGCCCCTCTCCATTTGGGTCCTGGGGCTTTCGTTGGGCCGGGAACCTGGGAGGTACCTGCCCGGTTGCAGGTCGCGGCCCGAGAAGCACTCTCCGGCCAACGTGCCAAACGTCCAGCGACTGCTCCCAAAGCGAAGGAGCCAGGACCCAAAGACCTAGCTGGCCTGAAGGGGCCCCAGGGGGCCCCCAAGCAGCCCCTCTCCATTTGGGTCTGGGGGCTTTCGTTGGGCCGGGAACCTGGGAGGTACCTGCCCGGTTGCAGGTCGCGGCCCGAGAAGCACTCTCCGGCCAACGTGCCAAACGTCCAGCGACTGCTCCCAAAGCGAAGGAGCCAGGACCCAAAGACCTAGCTGGCCTGAAGGGGCCCCAGGGGGCCCCCAAGCAGCCCCTCTCCATTTGGGTCTGGGGGCTTTCGTTGGGCCGGGAACCTGGGAGGTACCTGCCCGGTTGCAGGTCGCGGCCCGAGAAGCACTCTCCGGCCAACGTGCCAAACGTCCAGCGACTGCTCCCAAAGCGAAGGAGCCAGGACCCAAAGACCTAGCTGGCCTGAAGGGGCCCCAGGGGGCCCCCAAGCAGCCCCTCTCCATTTGGGTCTGGGGGCTTTCGTTGGGCCGGGAACCTGGGAGGTACCTGCCCGGTTGCAGGTCGCGGCCCGAGAAGCACTCTCCGGCCAACGTGCCAAACGTCCAGCGACTGCTCCCAAAGCGAAGGAGCCAGGACCCAAAGACCTAGCTGGCCTGAAGGGGCCCCAGGGGGCCCCCAAGCAGCCCCTCTCCATTTGGGTCTGGGGGCTTTCGTTGGGCCGGGAACCTGGGAGGTACCTGCCCGGTTGCAGGTCGCGGCCCGAGAAGCACTCTCCGGCCAACGTGCCGAACGTCCAGCGACTGCTCCCAAAGCGAAGGAGCCAGGACCCAAAGACCTAGCTGGCCTGAAGGGGCCCCAGGGGGCCCCCAAGCAGCCCCTCTCCATTTGGGTCTGGGGGCTTTCGTTGGGCCGGGAACCTGGCAGGTACCTGCCCGGTTGCAGGTCGCGGCCCGAGAAGCACTCTCCGGCCAACGTGCCAAACGTCCAGCGACTACTCCCAAAGCGAAGGAGCCAGGACCCAAAGACCTAGCTGGCCTGAAGGGGCCCCAGGGGGCCCCCAAGCAGCCCCTCTCCATTTGGCTCTGGGGGCTTTCGTTGGGCCGGGAACCTGGGAGGTACCTGCCCGGTTGCAGGTCGCGGCCCGAGAAGCACTCTCCGGCCAACATGCCAAACGTCCAGCGACTGCTCCCAAAGCGAAGGAGCCAGGACCCAAAGACCTAGCTGGCCTGAAGGGGCCCCAGGGGGCCCCCAAGCAGCCCCTCTCCATTTGGGTCTGGGGGCTTTCGTTGGGCCGGGAACCTGGGAGGTACCTGCCCGGTTGCAGGTCGCGGCCCGAGAAGCACTCTCCGGCCAACGTGCCAAACGTCCAGCGACTGCTCCCAAAGCGAAGGAGCCAGGACCCAAAGACCTAGCTGGCCTGAAGGGGCCCCAGGGGGCCCCCAAGCAGCCCCTCTCCATTTGGGTCTGGGGGCTTTCGTTGGGCTGGGAACCTGGGAGGTACCTGCCCGGTTGCAGGTCGCGGCCCGAGAAGCACTCTCCGGCCAACGTGCCAAACGTCCAGCGACTGCTCCCAAAGCGAAGGAGCCAGGACCCAAAGACCTAGCTGGCCTGAAGGGGCCCCAGCGGGCCCCCAAGCAGCCCCTCTCCATTTGGGTCTGGGGGCTTTCGTTGGGCCGGGAACCTGGGAGGTACCTGCCCGGTTGCAGGTCGCGGCCCGAGAAGCACTCTCCGGCCAACGTGCCAAACGTCCAGCGACTGCTCCCAAAGCGAAGGAGCCAGGACCCAAAGACCTAGCTGGCCTGAAGGGGCCCCAGGGGGCCCCCAAGCAGCCCCTCTCCATTTGGGTCTGGGGGCTTTCGTTGGGCCGGGAACCTGGGAGGTACCTGCCCGGTTGCAGGTCGCGGCCCGAGAAGCACTCTCCGGCCAACGTGCCAAACGTCCAGCGACTGCTCCCAAAGCGAAGGAGCCAGGACCCAAAGACCTAGCTGGCCTGAAGGGGCCCCAGGGGGCCCCCAAGCAGCCCCTCTCCATTTGGGTCTGGGGGCTTTCGTTGGGCCGGGAACCTGGGAGGTACCTGCCCGGTTGCAGGTCGCGGCCCGAGAAGCACTCTCCGGCCAACGTGCCAAACGTCCAGCGACTGCTCCCAAAGCGAAGGAGCCAGGACCCAAAGACCTAGCTGGCCTGAAGGGGCCCCAGGGGGCCCCCAAGCAGCCCCTCTCCATTTGGGTCTGGGGGCTTTCGTTGGGCCGGGAACCTGGGAGGTACCTGCCCGGTTGCAGGTCGCGGCCCGAGAAGCACTCTCCGGCCAACGTGCCAAACGTCCAGCGACTGCTCCCAAAGCGAAGGAGCCAGGACCCAAAGACCTAGCTGGCCTGAAGGGGCCCCAGGGGGCCCCCAAGCAGCCCCTCTCCATTTGGGTCTGGGGGCTTTCGTTGGGCCGGGAACCTGGGAGGTACCTGCCCGGTTGCAGGTCGCGGCCCGAGAAGCACTCTCCGGCCAACGTGCCAAACGTCCAGCGACTGCTCCCAAAGCGAAGGAGCCAGGACCCAAACACCTAGCTGGCCTGAAGGGGCCCCAGGGGGCCCCCAAGCAGCCCCTCTCCATTTGGGTCTGGGGGCTTTCGTTGGGCCGGGAACCTGGGAGGTACCTGCCCGGTTGCAGGTCGCGGCCCGAGAAGCACTCTCCGGCCAACGTGCCGAACGTCCAGCGACTGCTCCCAAAGCGAAGGAGCCAGGACCCAAAGACCTAGCTGGCCTGAAGGGGCCCCAGGGGGCCCCCAAGCAGCCCCTCTCCATTTGGGTCTGGGGGCTTTCGTTGGGCCGGGAACCTGGGAGGTACCTGCCCGGTTGCAGGTCGCGGCCCGAGAAGCACTCTCCGGCCAACGTGCCAAACGTCCAGCGACTGCTCCCAAAGCAAAGGAGCCAGGACCCAAAGACCTAGCTGGCCTGAAGGGGCCCCAGGGGGCCCCCAAGCAGCCCCTCTCCATTTGGGTCTGGGGGCTTTCGTTGGGCCGGGAACCTGGGAGGTACCTGCCCGGTTGCAGGTCGCGGCCCGAGAAGCACTCTCCGGCCAACGTGCCGAACGTCCAGCGACTGCTCCCAAAGCGAAGGAGCCAGGACCCAAAGACCTAGCTGGCCTGAAGGGGCCCCAGGGGGCCCCCAAGCAGCCCCTCTCCATTTGGGTCTGGGGGCTTTCGTTGGCCCGGGAACCTGGGAGGTACCTGCCCGGTTGCAGGTCGCGGCCCGAGAAGCACTCTCCGGCCAACGTGCCGAACGTCCAGCGACTGCTCCCAAAGCGAAGGAGCCAGGACCCAAAGACCTAGCTGGCCTGAAGGGGCCCCAGGGGGCCCCCAAGCAGCCCCTCTCCATTTGGGTCTGGGGGCTTTCGTTGGGCCGGGAACCTGGCAGGTACCTGCCCGGTTGCAGGTCGCGGCCCGAGAAGCACTCTCCGGCCAACGTGCCAAACGTCCAGCGACTGCTCCCAAAGCGAAGGAGCCAGGACCCAAAGACCTAGCTGGCCTGAAGGGGCCCCAGGGGGCCCCCAAGCAGCCCCTCTCCATTTGGGTCTGGGGGCTTTCGTTGGGCCGGGAACCTGGGAGGTACCTGCCCGGTTGCAGGTCGCGGCCCGAGAAGCACTCTCCGGCCAACGTGCCAAACGTCCAGCGACTGCTCCCAAAGCGAAGGAGCCAGGACCCAAAGACCTAGCTGGCCTGAAGGGGCCCCAGGGGGCCCCCAAGCAGCCCCTCTCCATTTGGGTCTGGGGGCTTTCGTTGGGCTGGGAACCTGGGAGGTACCTGCCCGGTTGCAGGTCGCGGCCCGAGAAGCACTCTCCGGCCAACGTGCCAAACGTCCAGCGACTGCTCCCAAAGCGAAGGAGCCAGGACCCAAAGACCTAGCTGGCCTGAAGGGGCCCCAGCGGGCCCCCAAGCAGCCCCTCTCCATTTGGGTCTGGGGGCTTTCGTTGGGCCGGGAACCTGGGAGGTACCTGCCCGGTTGCAGGTCGCGGCCCGAGAAGCACTCTCCGGCCAACGTGCCGAACGTCCAGCGACTGCTCCCAAAGCGAAGGAGCCAGGACCCAAAGACCTAGCTGGCCTGAAGGGGCCCCAGGGGGCCCCCAAGCAGCCCCTCTCCATTTGGGTCTGGGGGCTTTCGTTGGGCCGGGAACCTGGGAGGTACCTGCCCGGTTGCAGGTCGCGGCCCGAGAAGCACTCTCCGGCCAACGTGCCAAACGTCCAGCGACTGCTCCCAAAGCGAAGGAGCCAGGACCCAAAGACCTAGCTGGCCTGAAGGGGCCCCAGGGGGCCCCCAAGCAGCCCCTCTCCATTTGGGTCTGGGGGCTTTCGTTGGGCCGGGAACCTGGGAGGTACCTGCCCGGTTGCAGGTCGCGGCCCGAGAAGCACTCTCCGGCCAACGTGCCAAACGTCCAGCGACTGCTCCCAAAGCGAAGGAGCCAGGACCCAAAGACCTAGCTGGCCTGAAGGGGCCCCAGGGGGCCCCCAAGCAGCCCCTCTCCATTTGGGTCTGGGGGCTTTCGTTGGGCCGGGAACCTGGGAGGTACCTGCCCGGTTGCAGGTCGCGGCCCGAGAAGCACTCTCCGGCCAACGTGCCAAACGTCCAGCGACTGCTCCCAAAGCGAAGGAGCCAGGACCCAAAGACCTAAGCTGGCCTGAAGGGGCCCCAGGGGGCCCCCAAGCAGCCCCTCTCCATTTGGCTCTGGGGGCTTTCGTTGGGCCGGGAACCTGGGAGGTACCTGCCCGGTTGCAGGTCGCGGCCCGAGAAGCACTCTCCGGCCAACGTGCCAAACGTCCAGCGACTGCTCCCAAAGCGAAGGAGCCAGGACCCAAAGACCTAGCTGGCCTGAAGGGGCCCCAGGGGGCCCCAAGCAGCCCCTCTCCATTTGGGTCTGGGGGCTTTCGTTGGCCCGGGAACCTGGGAGGTACCTGCCCGGTTGCAGGTCGCGGCCCGAGAAGCACTCTCCGGCCAACGTGCCAAACGTCCAGCGACTGCTCCCAAAGCGAAGGAGCCAGGACCCAAAGACCTAGCTGGCCTGAAGGGGCCCCAGGGGGCCCCCAAGCAGCCCCTCTCCATTTGGGTCTGGGGGCTTTCGTTGGGCTGGGAACCTGGGAGGTACCTGCCCGGTTGCAGGTCGCGGCCCGAGAAGCACTCTCCGGCCAACGTGCCAAACGTCCAGCGACTGCTCCCAAAGCGAAGGAGCCAGGACCCAAAGACCTAGCTGGCCTGAAGGGGCCCCAGCGGGCCCCCAAGCAGCCCCCTCTCCATTTGGGTCTGGGGGCTTTCGTTGGGCCGGGAACCTGGGAGGTACCTGCCCGGTTGCAGGTCGCGGCCCGAGAAGCACTCTCCGGCCAACGTGCCAAACGTCCAGCGACTGCTCCCAAAGCGAAGGAGCCAGGACCCAAAGACCTAGCTGGCCTGAAGGGGCCCCAGGGGGCCCCCAAGCAGCCCCTCTCCATTTGGGTCTGGGGGCTTTCGTTGGGCCGGGAACCTGGGAGGTACCTGCCCGGTTGCAGGTCGCGGCCCGAGAAGCACTCTCCGGCCAACGTGCCAAACGTCCAGCGACTGCTCCCAAAGCGAAGGAGCCAGGACCCAAAGACCTAGCTGGCCTGAAGGGGCCCCAGGGGGCCCCCAAGCAGCCCCTCTCCATTTGGGTCTGGGGGCTTTCGTTGGGCCGGGAACCTGGGAGGTACCTGCCCGGTTGCAGGTCGCGGCCCGAGAAGCACTCTCCGGCCAACGTGCCAAACGTCCAGCGACTGCTCCCAAAGCGAAGGAGCCAGGACCCAAAGACCTAGCTGGCCTGAAGGGGCCCCAGGGGGCCCCCAAGCAGCCCCTCTCCATTTGGGTCTGGGGGCTTTCGTTGGGCCGGGAACCTGGGAGGTACCTGCCCGGTTGCAGGTCGCGGCCCGAGAAGCACTCTCCGGCCAACGTGCCAAACGTCCAGCGACTGCTCCCAAAGCGAAGGAGCCAGGACCCAAAGACCTAGCTGGCCTGAAGGGGCCCCAGGGGGCCCCCAAGCAGCCCCTCTCCATTTGGCTCTGGGGGCTTTCGTTGGGCCGGGAACCTGGGAGGTACCTGCCCGGTTGCAGGTCGCGGCCCGAGAAGCACTCTCCGGCCAACGTGCCAAACGTCCAGCGACTGCTCCCAAAGCGAAGGAGCCAGGACCCAAAGACCTAGCTGGCCTGAAGGGGCCCCAGGGGGCCCCCAAGCAGCCCCTCTCCATTTGGGTCTGGGGGCTTTCGTTGGCCCGGGAACCTGGGAGGTACCTGCCCGGTTGCAGGTCGCGGCCCGAGAAGCACTCTCCGGCCAACGTGCCAAACGTCCAGCGACTGCTCCCAAAGCGAAGGAGCCAGGACCCAAAGACCTAGCTGGCCTGAAGGGGCCCCAGGGGGCCCCCAAGCAGCCCCTCTCCATTTGGGTCTGGGGGCTTTCGTTGGGCCGGGAACCTGGGAGGTACCTGCCCGGTTGCAGGTCGCGGCCCGAGAAGCACTCTCCGGCCAACGTGCCGAACGTCCAGCGACTGCTCCCAAAGCGAAGGAGCCAGGACCCAAAGACCTAGCTGGCCTGAAGGGGCCCCAGGGGGCCCCCAAGCAGCCCCTCTCCATTTGGGTCTGGGGGCTTTCGTTGGGCCGGGAACCTGGGAGGTACCTGCCCGGTTGCAGGTCGCGGCCCGAGAAGCACTCTCCGGCCAACGTGCCAAACGTCCAGCGACTGCTCCCAAAGCAAAGGAGCCAGGACCCAAAGACCTAGCTGGCCTGAAGGGGCCCCAGGGGGCCCCCAAGCAGCCCCTCTCCATTTGGGTCTGGGGGCTTTCGTTGGGCCGGGAACCTGGGAGGTACCTGCCCGGTTGCAGGTCGCGGCCCGAGAAGCACTCTCCGGCCAACGTGCCGAACTTCCAGCGACTGCTCCCAAAGCGAAGGAGCCAGGACCCAAAGACCTAGCTGGCCTGAAGGGGCCCCAGGGGGCCCCCAAGCAGCCCTCTCCATTTGGGTCTGGGGGCTTTCGTTGGGCCGGGAACCTGGGAGGTACCTGCCCGGTTGCAGGTCGCGGCCCGAGAAGCACTCTCCGGCCAACGTGCCAAACGTCCAGCGACTGCTCCCAAAGCGAAGGAGCCAGGACCCAAAGACCTAGCTGGCCTGAAGGGGCCCCAGGGGGCCCCCAAGCAGCCCCTCTCCATTTGGGTCTGGGGGCTTTCGTTGGGCCGGGAACCTGGGAGGTACCTGCCCGGTTGCAGGTCGCGGCCCGAGAAGCACTCTCCGACCAACGTGCCCAACGTCCAGCGACTGCTCCCAAAGCGAAGGAGCCAGGACCCAAAGACCTAGCTGGCCTGAAGGGGCCCCAGGGGGCCCCCAAGCAGCCCCTCTCCATTTGGGTCTGGGGGCTTTCATTGGGCCGGGAACCTGGGAGGTACCTGCCCGGTTGCAGGTCGCGGCCCGAGAAGCACTCTCCGGCCAACGTGCCAAACGTCCAGCGACTGCTCCCAAAGCGAAGGAGCCAGGACCCAAAGACCTAGCTGGCCTGAAGGGGCCCCAGGGGGCCCCCAAGCAGGCCCTCTCCATTTGGGTCTGGGGGCTTTCGTTGCGCCGGGAACCTGGGAGGTACCTGCCCGGTTGCAGGTCGCGGCCCGAGAAGCACTCTCCGGCCAACGTGCCAAACGTCCAGCGACTGCTCCCAAAGCGAAGCAGCCAGGACCCAAAGACCTAGCTGGCCTGAAGGGGCCCCAGGGGGCCCCCAAGCAGCCCCTCTCCATTTGGGTCTGGGGGCTTTCATTGGGCCGGGAACCTGGGAGGTACCTGCCCGGTTGCAGGTCGCGGCCCGAGAAGCACTCTCCGGCCAACGTGCCAAACGTCCAGCGACTGCTCCCAAAGCGAAGGAGCCAGGACCCAAAGACCTAGCTGGCCTGAAGGGGCCCCAGGGGGCCCCCAAGCAGCCCCTCTCCATTTGGGTCTGGGGGCTTTCGTTGGGCCGGGAACCTGGGAGGTACCTGCCCGGTTGCAGGTCGCGGCCCGAGAAGCACTCTCCGGCCAACGTGCCAAACGTCCGGCGACTGCTCCCAAAGCGAAGGAGCCAGGACCCAAAGACCTAGCTGGCCTGAAGGGGCCCCAGGGGGCCCCCAAGCAGCCCCTCTCCATTTGGGTCTGGGGCTTTCGTTGGGCCGGGAACCTGGGAGGTACCTGCCCGGTTGCAGGTCGCGGCCCGAGAAGCACTCTCCGGCCAACGTGCCAAACGTCCAGCGACTGCTCCCAAAGCGAAGGAGCCAGGACCCAAAGACCTAGCTGGCCTGAAGGGGCCCCAGGGGGCCCCCAAGCAGCCCCTCTCCATTTGGGTCTGGGGGCTTTCGTTGGGCCGGGAACCTGGGAGGTACCTGCCCGGTTGCAGGTCGCGGCCCGAGAAGCACTCTCCGGCCAACGTGCCAAACGTCCAGCGTCTGCTCCCAAAGCGAAGGAGCCAGGACCCAAAGACCTAGCTGGCCTGAAGGGGCCCCAGGGGGCCCCCAAGCAGCCCCTCTCCATTTGGGTCTGGGGGCTTTCGTTGGGCCGGGAACCTGGGAGGTACCTGCCCGGTTGCAGGTCGCGGCCCGAGAAGCACTCTCCGGCCAACGTGCCGAACGTCCAGCGACTGCTCCCAAAGCGAAGCAGCCAGGACCCAAAGACCTGGCTGGCCTGAAGGGGCCCCAGGGGGCCCCAAGCAGCCCCTCTCCATTTGGGTCTGGGGGCTTTCGTTGGGCCGGGAACCTGGGAGGTACCTGCCCGGTTGCAGGTCGCGGCCCGAGAAGCACTCTCCGGCCAACGTGCCGAACGTCCAGCGACTGCTCCCAAAGCGAAGGAGCCAGGACCCAAAGACCTAGCTGGCCTGAAGGGGCCCCAGGGGGCCCCCAAGCAGCCCCTCTCCATTTGGGTCTGGGGGCTTTCGTTGGGCCGGGAACCTGGGAGGTACCTGCCCGGTTGCAGGTCGCGGCCCGAGAAGCACTCTCCGGCCAACGTGCCAAACGTCCAGCGTCTGCTCCCAAAGCGAAGGAGCCAGGACCCAAAGACCTAGCTGGCCTGAAGGGGCCCCAGGGGGCCCCCAAGCAGCCCCTCTCCATTTGGGTCTGGGGGCTTTCGTTGGGCCGGGAACCTGGGAGGTACCTGCCCGGTTGCAGGTCGCGGCCCGAGAAGCACTCTCCGGCCAACGTGCCGAACGTCCAGCGACTGCTCCCAAAGCGAAGCAGCCAGGACCCAAAGACCTGGCTGGCCTGAAGGGGCCCCAGGGGGCCCCCAAGCAGCCCCTCTCCATTTGGGTCTGGGGGCTTTCGTTGGGCCGGGAACCTGGGAGGTACCTGCCCGGTTGCAGGTCGCGGCCCGAGAAGCACTCTCCGGCCAACGTGCCGAACGTCCAGCGACTGCTCCCAAAGCGAAGGAGCCAGGACCCAAAGACCTAGCTGGCCTGAAGGGGCCCCAGGGGGCCCCCAAGCAGCCCCTCTCCATTTGGGTCTGGGGGCTTTCGTTGGGCCGGGAACCTGGGAGGTACCTGCCCGGTTGCAGGTCGCGGCCCGAGAAGCACTCTCCGGCCAACGTGCCAAACGTCCGGCGACTGCTCCCAAAGCGAAGGAGCCAGGACCCAAAGACCTAGCTGGCCTGAAGGGGCCCCAGGGGCCCCCAAGCAGCCCCTCTCCATTTGGGTCTGGGGGCTTTCGTTGGGCCGGGAACCTGGGAGGTACCTGCCCGGTTGCAGGTCGCGGCCCGAGAAGCACTCTCCGGCCAACGTGCCAAACGTCCAGCGACTGCTCCCAAAGCGAAGGAGCCAGGACCCAAAGACCTAGCTGGCCTGAAGGGGCCCCAGGGGGCCCCCAAGCAGCCCCTCTCCATTTGGGTCTGGGGGCTTTCGTTGGGCCGGGAACCTGGGAGGTACCTGCCCGGTTGCAGGTCGCGGCCCGAGAAGCACTCTCCGGCCAACGTGCCAAACGTCCAGCGACTGCTCCCAAAGCGAAGGAGCCAGGACCCAAAGACCTAGCTGGCCTGAAGGGGCCCCAGGGGGCCCCCAAGCAGCCCCTCTCCATTTGGGTCTGGGGGCTTTCGTTGGGCCGGGAACCTGGGAGGTACCTACCCGGTTGCAGGTCGCGGCCCGAGAAGCACTCTCCGGCCAACGTGCCAAACGTCCAGCGACTGCTCCCAAAGCGAAGGAGCCAGGACCCAAAGACCTAGCTGGCCTGAAGGGGCCCCAGGGGGCCCCCAAGCAGCCCCTCTCCATTTGGGTCTGGGGGCTTTCGTTGGGCCGGGAACCTGGGAGGTACCTGCCCGGTTGCAGGTCGCGGCCCGAGAAGCACTCTCCGGCCAACGTGCCCAACGTCCAGCGACTGCTCCCAAAGCGAAGGAGCCAGGACCCAAAGACCTAGCTAGCCTGAAGGGGCCCCAGGGGGCCCCCAAGCAGCCCCTCTCCATTTGGGTCTGGGGGCTTTCGTTGGGCCGGGAACCTGGGAGGTACCTGCCCGGTTGCAGGTCGCGGCCCGAGAAGCACTCTCCGGCCAACGTGCCAAACGTCCAGCGACTGCTCCCAAAGCGAAGGCAGCCAGGACCCAAAGACCTAGCTGGCCTGAAGGGGCCCCAGGGGGCCCCCAAGCAGCCCCTCTCCATTTGGGTCTGGGGGCTTTCGTTGGGCCGGGAACCTGGGATGTACCTACCCGGTTGCAGGTCGCGGCCCGAGAAGCACTCTCCGGCCAACGTGCCAAACGTCCAGCGACTGCTCCCAAAGCGAAGGAGCCAGGACCCAAAGACCTAGCTGGCCTGAAGGGGCCCCAGGGGGCCCCCAAGCAGCCCCTCTCCATTTGGGTCTGGGGGCTTTCGTTGGGCCGGGAACCTGGGAGGTACCTGCCCGGTTGCAGGTCGCGGCCCGAGAAGCACTCTCCGGCCAACGTGCCAAACGTCCAGCGACTGCTCCCAAAGCGAAGGAGCCAGGACCCAAAGACCTAGCTGGCCTGAAGGGGCCCCAGGGGGCCCCCAAGCAGCCCCTCTCCATTTGGGTCTGGGGGCTTTCGTTGGGCCGGGAACCTGGGAGGTACCTGCCCGGTTGCAGGTCGCGGCCCGAGAAGCACTCTCCGGCCAACGTGCCAACGTCCAGCGACTGCTCCCAAAGCGAAGGAGCCAGGACCCAAAGACCTAGCTGGCCTGAAGGGGCCCCAGGGGGCCCCCAAGCAGCCCCTCTCCATTTGGGTCTGGGGGCTTTCGTTGGGCCGGGAACCTGGGAGGTACCTGCCCGGTTGCAGGTCGCGGCCCGAGAAGCACTCTCCGGCCAACGTGCCAAACGTCCAGCGACTGCTCCCAAAGCGAAGGAGCCAGGACCCAAAGACCTAGCTGGCCTGAAGGGGCCCCAGGGGGCCCCCAAGCAGCCCCTCTCCATTTGGGTCTGGGGGCTTTCGTTGGGCCGGGAACCTGGGAGGTACCTGCCCGGTTGCAGGTCGCGGCCCGAGAAGCACTCTCCGGCCAACGTGCCAAACGTCCAGCGACTGCTCCCAAAGCGAAGGAGCCAGGACCCAAAGACCTAGCTGGCCTGAAGGGGCCCCAGGGGGCCCCCAAGCAGCCCCTCTCCATTTGGGTCTGGGGGCTTTCGTTGGGCCGGGAACCTGGGAGGTACCTGCCCGGTTGCAGGTCGCGGCCCGAGAAGCACTCTCCGGCCAACGTGCCAAACGTCCAGCGACTGCTCCCAAAGCGAAGGAGCCAGGACCCAAAGACCTAGCTGGCCTGAAGGGGCCCCAGGGGGCCCCCAAGCAGCCCCTCTCCATTTGGGTCTGGGGGCTTTCGTTGGGCCGGGAACCTGGGAGGTACCTGCCCGGTTGCAGGTCGCGGCCCGAGAAGCACTCTCCGGCCAACGTGCCAAACGTCCAGCGACTGCTCCCAAAGCGAAGGAGCCAGGACCCAAAGACCTAGCTGGCCTGAAGGGGCCCCAGGGGGCCCCCAAGCAGCCCCTCTCCATTTGGGTCTGGGGCTTTCGTTGGGCCGGGAACCTGGGAGGTACCTGCCCGGTTGCAGGTCGCGGCCCGAGAAGCACTCTCCGGCCAACGTGCCGAACGTCCAGCGACTGCTCCCAAAGCGAAGGAGCCAGGACCCAAAGACCTAGCTGGCCTGAAGGGCCCCAGGGGGCCCCCAAGCAGCCCCCTCTCCATTTG
>NW_028168136.1:27500-32500 GCF_964237585.1 Gallinula chloropus | reverse complement strand
GCTTCTCGGGCCGCGACCTGCAACCGGGCAGGTACCTCCCAGGTTCCCGGCCCAACGAAAGCCCCCAGACCCAAATGGAGAGGGGCTGCTTGGGGGCCCCCTGGGGCCCCTTCAGGCCAGCTAGGTCTTTGGGTCCTGGCTCCTTCGCTTTGGGAGCAGTCGCTGGACGTTTGGCACGTTGGCCGGAGAGTGCTTCTCGGGCCGCGACCTGCAACCGGGCAGGTACCTCCCAGGTTCCCGGCCCAACGAAAGCCCCCAGACCCAAATGGAGAGGGGCTGCTTGGGGGCCCCCTGGGGCCCCTTCAGGCCAGCTAGGTCTTTGGGTCCTGGCTCCTTCGCTTTGGGAGCAGTCGCTGGACGTTGGGCACGTTGGCCGGAGAGTGCTTCTCGGGCCGCGACCTGCAACCGGGCAGGTACCTCCCAGGTTCCCGGCCCAACGAAAGCCCCCAGACCCAAATGGAGAGGGGCTGCTTGGGGGCCCCCTGGGGCCCCTTCAGGCCAGCTAGGTCTTTGGGTCCTGGCTCCTTCGCTTTGGGAGCAGTCGCTGGACGTTTGGCACGTTGGCCGGAGAGTGCTTCTCGGGCCGCGACCAGCAACCGGACAGGTACCTCCCAGGTTCCCGGCCCAATGAAAGCCCCCAGACCCAAATGGAGAGGGGCTGCTTGGGGGCCCCCTGGGGCCCCTTCAGGCCAGCTAGGTCTTTGGGTCCTGGCTCCTTCGCTTTGGGAGCAGTCGCTGGACGTTTGGCACGTTGGCCGGAGAGTGCTTCTCGGGCCGCGACCTGCAACCGGGCAGGTACCTCCCAGGTTCCCGGCCCAACGAAAGCCCCCAGACCCAAATGGAGAGGGGCTGCTTGGGGGCCCCCTGGGGCCCCTTCAGGCCAGCTAGGTCTTTGGGTCCTGGCTCCTTCGCTTTGGGAGCAGTCGCTGGACGTTTGGCACGTTGGCCGGAGAGTGCTTCTCGGGCCGCGACCTGCAACCGGGCAGGTACCTCCCAGGTTCCCGGCCCAACGAAAGCCCCCAGACCCAAATGGAGAGGGGCTGCTTGGGGGCCCCCTGGGGCCCCTTCAGGCCAGCTAGGTCTTTGGGTCCTGGCTTCTTTCGCTTTGGGAGCAGTCGCTGGACGTTTGGCACGTTGGCCGGAGAGTGCTTCTCGGGCCGCGACCTGCAACCGGGCAGGTACCTCCCAGGTTCCCGGCCCAACGAAAGCCCCCAGACCCAAATGGAGAGGGGCTGCTTGGGGGCCCCCTGGGGCCCCTTCAGGCCAGCTAGGTCTTTGGGTCCTGGCTCCTTCGCTTTGGGAGCAGTCGCTGGACGTTCGGCACGTTGGCCGGAGAGTGCTTCTCGGGCCGCGACCTGCAACCGGGCAGGTACCTCCCAGGTTCCCGGCCCAACGAAAGCCCCCAGACCCAAATGGAGAGGGGCTGCTTGGGGGCCCCCTGGGGCCCCTTCAGGCCAGCTAGGTCTTTGGGTCCTGGCTCCTTCGCTTTGGGAGCAGTCGCTGGACGTTTGGCACGTTGGCCGGAGAGTGCTTCTCGGGCCGCGACCTGCAACCGGGCAGGTACCTCCCAGGTTCCCGGCCCAACGAAAGCCCCCAGACCCAAATGGAGAGGGGCTGCTTGGGGGCCCCCTGGGGCCCCTTCAGGCCAGCTAGGTCTTTGGGTCCTGGCTCCTTCGCTTTGGGAGCAGTCGCTGGACGTTCGGCACGTTGGCCGGAGAGTGCTTCTCGGGCCGCGACCTGCAACCGGGCAGGTACCTCCCAGGTTCCCGGCCCAACGAAAGCCCCCAGACCCAAATGGAGAGGGGCTGCTTGGGGGCCCCCTGGGGCCCCTTCAGGCCAGCTAGGTCTTTGGGTCCTGGCTCCTTCGCTTTGGGAGCAGTCGCTGGACGTTTGGCACGTTGGCCGGAGAGTGCTTCTCGGGCCGCGACCTGCAACCGGGCAGGTACCTCCCAGGTTCCCGGCCCAACGAAAGCCCCCAGACCCAAATGGAGAGGGGCTGCTTGGGGGCCCCCTGGGGCCCCTTCAGGCCAGCTAGGTCTTTGGGTCCTGGCTCCTTCGCTTTGGGAGCAGTCGCTGGACGTTTGGCACGTTGGCCGGAGAGTGCTTCTCGGGCCGCGACCTGCAACCGGGCAGGTACCTCCCAGGTTCCCGGCCCAACGAAAGCCCCCAGACCCAAATGGAAAGGGGCTTCTTGGGGGCCCCCTGGGGCCCCTTCAGGCCAGCTAGGTCTTTGGGTCCTGGCTCCTTCGCTTTGGGAGCAGTCGCTGGACGTTTGGCACGTTGGCCGGAGAGTGCTTCTCGGGCCGCGACCTGCAACCGGGCAGGTACCTCCCAGGTTCCCGGCCCAACGAAAGCCCCCAGACCCAAATGGAGAGGGGCTGCTTGGGGGCCCCCTGGGGCCCCTTCAGGCCAGCTAGGTCTTTGGGTCCTGGCTCCTTCGCTTTGGGAGCAGTCGCTGGACGTTTGGCACGTTGGCCGGAGAGTGCTTCTCGGGCCGCGACCTGCAACCGGGCAGGTACCTCCCAGGTTCCCGGCCCAACGAAAGCCCCCAGACCCAAATGGAGAGGGGCTGCTTGGGGGCCCCCTGGGGCCCCTTCAGGCCAGCTAGGTCTTTGGGTCCTGGCTCCTTCGCTTTGGGAGCAGTCGCTGGACGTTCGGCACGTTGGCCGGAGAGTGATTCTCGGGCCGCGACCTGCAACCGGGCAGGTACCTCCCAGGTTCCCGGCCCAACGAAAGCCCCCAGACCCAAATGGAGAGGGGCTGCTTGGGGGCCCCCTGGGGCCCCTTCAGGCCAGCTAGGTCTTTGGGTCCTGGCTCCTTCGCTTTGGGAGCAGTCGCTGGACGTTGGGCACGTTGGCCGGAGAGTGCTTCTCGGGCCGCGACCTGCAACCGGGCAGGTACCTCCCAGGTTCCCGGCCCAACGAAAGCCCCCAGACCCAAATGGAGAGGGGCTGCTTGGGGGCCCCCTGGGGCCCCTTCAGGCCAGCTAGGTCTTTGGGTCCTGGCTCCTTCGCTTTGGGAGCAGTCGCTGGACGTTTGGCACGTTGGCCGGAGAGTGCTTCTCGGGCCGCGACCTGCAACCGGGCAGGTACCTCCCAGGTTCCCGGCCCAACGAAAGCCCCCAGACCCAAATGGAGAGGGGCTGCTTGGGGGCCCCCTGGGGCCCCTTCAGGCCAGCTAGGTCTTTGGGTCCTGGCTCCTTCGCTTTGGGAGCAGTCGCTGGACGTTTGGCACGTTGGCCGGAGAGTGCTTCTCGGGCCGCGACCTGCAACCGGGCAGGTACCTCCCAGGTTCCCGGCCCAACGAAAGCCCCCAGACCCAAATGGAGAGGGGCTGCTTGGGGGCCCCCTGGGGCCCCTTCAGGCCAGCTAGGTCTTTGGGTCCTGGCTCCTTCGCTTTGGGAGCAGTCGCTGGACGTTTGGCACGTTGGCCGGAGAGTGCTTCTCGGGCCGCGACCTGCAACCGGGCAGGTACCTCCCAGGTTCCCGGCCCAACGAAAGCCCCCAGACCCAAATGGAGAGGGGCTGCTTGGGGTCCCCCTGGGGCCCCTTCAGGCCAGCTAGGTCTTTGGGTCCTGGCTCCTTCGCTTTGGGAGCAGTCGCTGGACGTTGGGCACGTTGGCCGGAGAGTGCTTCTCGGGCCGCGACCTGCAACCGGGCAGGTACCTCCCAGGTTCCCGGCCCAACGAAAGCCCCCAGACCCAAATGGAGAGGGGCTGCTTGGGGGCCCCCTGGGGCCCCTTCAGGCCAGCTAGGTCTTTGGGTCCTGGCTCCTTCGCTTTGGGAGCAGTCGCTGGACGTTCGGCACGTTGGCCGGAGAGTGCTTCTCGGGCCGCGACCTGCAACCGGGCAGGTACCTCCCAGGTTCCCGGCCCAACGAAAGCCCCCAGACCCAAATGGAGAGGGGCTGCTTGGGGGCCCCCTGGGGCCCCTTCAGGCCAGCTAGGTCTTTGGGTCCTGGCTCCTTCGCTTTGGAAGCAGTCGCTGGACGTTTGGCACGTTGGCCGGAGAGTGCTTCTCGGGCCGCGACCTGCAACCGGGCAGGTACCTCCCAGGTTCCCAGCCCAACGAAATCCCCCAGACCTGAATGGAGAGGGGCTGCTTGGGGGCCCCCTGGGGCCCCTTCAGGCCAGCTAGGTCTTTGGGTCCTGGCTCCTTCGCTTTGGGAGCAGTCGCTGGACGTTGGGCACGTTGGCCGGAGAGTGCTTCTCGGGCCGCGACCTGCAACCGGGCAGGTACCTCCCAGGTTCCCGGCCCAACGAAAGCCCCCAGACCCAAATGGAGAGGGGCTGCTTGGGGGCCCCCTGGGGCCCCTTCAGGCCAGCTAGGTCTTTGGGTCCTGGCTCCTTCGCTTTGGGAGCAGTCGCTGGACGTTCGGCACGTTGGCCGGAGAGTGCTTCTCGGGCCGCGACCTGCAACCGGGCAGGTACCTCCCAGGTTCCCGGCCCAACGAAAGCCCCCAGACCCAAATGGAGAGGGGCTGCTTGGGGGCCCCCTGGGGCCCCTTCAGGCCAGCTAGGTCTTTGGGTCCTGGCTCCTTCGCTTTGGGAGCAGTCGCTGGACGTTCGGCACGTTGGCCGGAGAGTGCTTCTCGGGCCGCGACCTGCAACCGGGCAGGTACCTCCCAGGTTCCCGGCCCAACGAAAGCCCCCAGACCCAAATGGAGAGGGGCTGCTTGGGGGCCCCCTGGGGCCCCTTCAGGCCAGCTAGGTCTTTGGGTCCTGGCTCCTTCGCTTTGGGAGCAGTCGCTGGACGTTGGGCACGTTGGCCGGAGAGTGCTTCTCGGGCCGCGACCTGCAACCGGGCAGGTACCTCCCAGGTTCCCGGCCCAACGAAAGCCCCCAGACCCAAATGGAGAGGGGCTGCTTGGGGGCCCCCTGGGGCCCCTTCAGGCCAGCTAGGTCTTTGGGTCCTGGCTCCTTCGCTTTGGGAGCAGTCGCTGGACGTTCGGCACGTTGGCCGGAGAGTGCTTCTCGGGCCGCGGCCTGCAACCGGGCAGGT
>NW_028168136.1:12500-20000 GCF_964237585.1 Gallinula chloropus | reverse complement strand
CTTCTCGGGCCGCGACCTGCAACCGGGCAGGTACCTCCCAGGTTCCCGGCCCAACGAAAGCCCCCAGACCCAAATGGAGAGGGGCTGCTTGGGGGCCCCCTGGGGCCCCTTCAGGCCAGCTAGGTCTTTGGGTCCTGGCTCCTTCGCTTTGGGAGCAGTCGCTGGACGTTTGGCACGTTGGCCGGAGAGTGCTTCTAGGGCCGCGACCTGCAACCGGGCAGGTACCTCCCAGGTTCCCGGCCCAATGAAAGCCCCCAGACCCAAATGGAGAGGGGCTGCTTGGGGGCCCCCTGGGGCCCCTTCAGGCCAGCTAGGTCTTTGGGTCCTGGCTCCTTCGCTTTGGGAGCAGTCGCTGGACGTTCGGCACGTTGGCCGGAGAGTGCTTCTCGGGCCGCGACCTGCAACCGGGCAGGTACCTCCCAGGTTCCCGGCCCAACGAAAGCCCCCAGACCCAAATGGAGAGGGGCTGCTTGGGGGCCCCCTGGGGCCCCTTCAGGCCAGCTAGGTCTTTGGGTCCTGGCTCCTTCGCTTTGGGAGCAGTCGCTGGACGTTTGGCACGTTGGCCGGAGAGTGCTTCTCGGGCCGCGACCTGCAACCGGGCAGGTACCTCCCAGGTTCCCGGCCCAACGAAAGCCCCCAGACCCAAATGGAGAGGGGCTGCTTGGGGGCCCCCTGGGGCCCCTTCAGGCCAGCTAGGTCTTTGGGTCCTGGCTCCTTCGCTTTGGGAGCAGTCGCTGGACGTTTGGCACGTTGGCCGGAGAGTGCTTCTCGGGCCGCGACCTGCAACCGGGCAGGTACCTCCCAGGTTCCCGGCCCAACGAAAGCCCCCAGACCCAAATGGAGAGGGGCTGCTTGGGGGCCCCCTGGGGCCCCTTCAGGCCAGCTAGGTCTTTGGGTCCTGGCTCCTTCGCTTTGGGAGCAGTCGCTGGACGTTTGGCACGTTGGCCGGAGAGTGCTTCTCGGGCCGCGACCTGCAACCGGGCAGGTACCTCCCAGGTTCCCGGCCCAACGAAAGCCCCCAGACCCAAATGGAGAGGGGCTGCTTGGGGGCCCCCTGGGGCCCCTTCAGGCCAGCTAGGTCTTTGGGTCCTGGCTCCTTCGCTTTGGGAGCAGTCGCTGGACGTTCGGCACGTTGGCCGGAGAGTGCTTCTCGGGCCGCGACCTGCAACCGGGCAGGTACCTCCCAGGTTCCCGGCCCAACGAAAGCCCCCAGACCCAAATGGAGAGGGGCTGCTTGGGGGCCCCCTGGGGCCCCTTCAGGCCAGCTAGGTCTTTGGGTCCTGGCTCCTTCGCTTTGGGAGCAGTCGCTGGACGTTCGGCACGTTGGCCGGAGAGTGCTTCTCGGGCCGCGACCTGCAACCAGGCAGGTACCTCCCAGGTTCCCGGCCCAACGAAAGCCCCCAGACCCAAATGGAGAGGGGCTGCTTGGGGGCCCCCTGGGGCCCCTTCAGGCCAGCTAGGTCTTTGGGTCCTGGCTGCTTCGCTTTGGGAGCAGTCGCTGGACGTTCGGCACGTTGGCCGGAGAGTGCTTCTCGGGCCGCGACCTGCAACCGGGCAGGTACCTCCCAGGTTCCCGGCCCAACGAAAGCCCCCAGACCCAAATGGAGAGGGGCTGCTTGGGGGCCCCCTGGGGCCCCTTCAGGCCAGCTAGGTCTTTGGGTCCTGGCTCCTTCGCTTTGGGAGCAGTCGCTGGACGTTTGGCACGTTGGCCGGAGAGTGCTTCTCGGGCCGCGACCTGCAACCGGGCAGGTACCTCCCAGGTTCCCGGCCCAACGAAAGCCCCCAGACCCAAATGGAGAGGGGCTGCTTGGGGGCCCCCTGGGGCCCCTTCAGGCCAGCTAGGTCTTTGGGTCCTGGCTCCTTCACTTTGGGAGCAGTCGCTGGACGTTTGGCACGTTGGCCGGAGAGTGCTTCTCGGGCCGCGACCTGCAACCGGGCAGGTACCTCCCAGGTTCCCGGCCCAACGAAAGCCCCCAGACCCAAATGGAGAGGGGCTGCTTGGGGGCCCCCTGGGGCCCCTTCAGGCCAGCTAGGTCTTTGGGTCCTGGCTCCTTCGCTTTGGGAGCAGTCGCTGGACGTTTGGCACGTTGGCCGGAGAGTGCTTCTCGGGCCGCGACCTGCAACCGGGCAGGTACCTCCCAGGTTCCCGGCCCAACGAAAGCCCCCAGACCCAAATGGAGAGGGGCTGCTTGGGGGCCCCCTGGGGCCCCTTCAGGCCAGCTAGGTCTTTGGGTCCTGGCTCCTTCGCTTTGGGAGCAGTCGCTGGACGTTTGGCACGTTGGCCGGAGAGTGCTTCTCGGGCCGCGACCTGCAACCGGGCAGGTACCTCCCAGGTTCCCGGCCCAACGAAAGCCCCCAGACCCAAATGGAGAGGGGCTGCTTGGGGGCCCCCTGGGGCCCCTTCAGGCCAGCTAGGTCTTTGGGTCCTGGCTCCTTCGCTTTGGGAGCAGTCGCTGGACGTTTTGCACGTTGGCCGGAGAGTGCTTCTCGGGCCGCGACCTGCAACCGGGCAGGTACCTCCCAGGTTCCCGGCCCAACGAAAGCCCCCAGACCCAAATGGAGAGGGGCTGCTTGGGGGCCCCCTGGGGCCCCTTCAGGCCAGCTAGGTCTTTGGGTCCTGGCTCCTTCGCTTTGGGAGCAGTCGCTGGACGTTTGGCACGTTGGCCGGAGAGTGCTTCTCGGGCCGCGACCTGCAACCGGGCAGGTACCTCCCAGGTTCCCGGCCCAACGAAAGCCCCCAGACCCAAATGGAGAGGGGCTGCTTGGGGGCCCCCTGGGGCCCCTTCAGGCCAGCTAGGTCTTTGGGTCCTGGCTCCTTCGCTTTGGGAGCAGTCGCTGGACGTTCGGCACGTTGGCCGGAGAGTGCTTCTCGGGCCGCGACCTGCAACCGGGCAGGTACCTCCCAGGTTCCCGGCCCAACGAAAGCCCCCAGACCCAAATGGAGAGGGGCTGCTTGGGGGCCCCCTGGGGCCCCTTCAGGCCAGCTAGGTCTTTGGGTCCTGGCTCCTTCGCTTTGGGAGCAGTCGCTGGACGTTCGGCACGTTGGCCGGAGAGTGCTTCTCGGGCCGCGGCCTGCAACCGGGCAGGTACCTCCCAGGTTCCCGGCCCAACGAAAGCCCCCAGACCCAAATGGAGAGGGGCTGCTTGGGGGCCCCCTGGGGCCCCTTCAGGCCAGCTAGGTCTTTGGGTCCTGGCTCCTTCGCTTTGGGAGCAGTCGCTGGACGTTTGGCACGTTGGCCGGAGAGTGCTTCTCGGGCCGCGACCTGCAACCGGGCAGGTACCTCCCAGGTTCCCGGCCCAACGAAAGCCCCCAGACCCAAATGGAGAGGGGCTGCTTGGGGGCCCCCTGGGGCCCCTTCAGGCCAGCTAGGTCTTTGGGTCCTGGCTCCTTCGCTTTGGGAGCAGTCGCTGGACGTTTGGCACGTTGGCCGGAGAGTGCTTCTCGGGCCGCGACCTGCAACCGGGCAGGTACCTCCCAGGTTCCCGGCCCAACGAAAGCCCCCAGACCCAAATGGAGAGGGGCTGCTTGGGGGCCCCCTGGGGCCCCTTCAGGCCAGCTAGGTCTTTGGGTCCTGGCTCCTTCGCTTTGGGAGCAGTCGCTGGACGTTGGGCACGTTGGCCGGAGAGTGCTTCTCGGGCCGCGACCTGCAACCGGGCAGGTACCTCCCAGGTTCCCGGCCCAACGAAAGCCCCCAGACCCAAATGGAGAGGGGCTGCTTGGGGGTCCCCTGGGGCCCCTTCAGGCCAGCTAGGTCTTTGGGTCCTGGCTCCTTCGCTTTGGGAGCAGTCGCTGGACGTTCGGCACGTTGGCCGGAGAGTGCTTCTCGGGCCGCGGCCTGCAACCGGGCAGGTACCTCCCAGGTTCCCGGCCCAACGAAAGCCCCCAGACCCAAATGGAGAGGGGCTGCTTGGGGGCCCCCTGGGGCCCCTTCAGGCCAGCTAGGTCTTTGGGTCCTGGCTCCTTCGCTTTGGGAGCAGTCGCTGGACGTTTGGCACGTTGGCCGGAGAGTGCTTCTCGGGCCGCGACCTGCAACCGGGCAGGTACCTCCCAGGTTCCCGGCCCAACGAAAGCCCCCAGACCCAAATGGAGAGGGGCTGCTTGGGGGCCCCCTGGGGCCCCTTCAGGCCAGCTATGTCTTTGGGTCCTGGCTCCTTTGCTTTGGGAGCAGTCGCTGGACGTTCGGCAGGTTGGCCGGAGAGTGCTTCTCGGGCCGCGACCTGCAACCGGGCAGGTACCTCCCAGGTTCCCGGCCCAACGAAAGCCCCCAGACCCAAATGGAGAGGGGCTGCTTGGGGGCCCCCTGGGGCCCCTTCAGGCCAGCTAGGTCTTTGGGTCCTGGCTCCTTCGCTTTGGGAGCAGTCGCTGGACGTTCGGCACGTTGGCCGGAGAGTGCTTCTCGGGCCGCGACCTGCAACCGGGCAGGTACCTCCCAGGTTCCCGGCCCAACGAAAGCCCCCAGACCCAAATGGAGAGGGGCTGCTTGGGGGCCCCCTGGGGCCCCTTCAGGCCAGCTAGGTCTTTGGGTCCTGGCTCCTTCGCTTTGGGAGCAGACGCTGGACGTTTGGCACGTTGGCCGGAGAGTGCTTCTCGGGCCGCGACCTGCAACCGGGCAGGTACCTCCCAGGTTCCCGGCCCAACGAAAGCCCCCAGACCCAAATGGAGAGGGGCTGCTTGGGGGCCCCCTGGGGCCCCTTCAGGCCAGCTAGGTCTTTGGGTCCTGGCTCCTTCGCTTTGGGAGCAGTCGCTGGACGTTTGGCACGTTGGCCGGAGAGTGCTTCTCGGGCCGCGACCTGCAACCGGGCAGGTACCTCCCAGGTTCCCGGCCCAACGAAAGCCCCCAGACCCAAATGGAGAGGGGCTGCTTGGGGGC
This sequence comes from Gallinula chloropus, assembly GCF_964237585.1. Taxonomy (NCBI): domain Eukaryota; kingdom Metazoa; phylum Chordata; class Aves; order Gruiformes; family Rallidae; genus Gallinula; species Gallinula chloropus. The sequence continues at coordinate 15,129 of NW_028168136.1, read as the reverse complement.
CCCCTGGGGCCCCTTCAGGCCAGCTAGGTCTTTGGGTCCTGGCTCCTTCGCTTTGGGAGCAGTCGCTGGACGTTTGGCACGTTGGCCGGAGAGTGCTTCTCGGGCCGCGACCTGCAACCGGGCAGGTACCTCCCAGGTTCCCGGCCCAACGAAAGCCCCCAGACCCAAATGGAGAGGGGCTGCTTGGGGGCCCCCTGGGGCCCCTTCAGGCCAGCTAGGTCTTTGGGTCCTGGCTCCTTCGCTTTGGGAGCAGTCGCTGGACGTTTGGCACGTTGGCCGGAGAGTGCTTCTCGGGCCGCGACCTGCAACCAGGCAGGTACCTCCCAGGTTCCCGGCCCAACGAAAGCCCCCAGACCCAAATGGAGAGGGGCTGCTTGGGGGCCCCCTGGGGCCCCTTCAGGCCAGCTAGGTCTTTGGGTCCTGGCTCCTTCGCTTTGGGAGCAGTCGCTGGACGTTTGGCACGTTGGCCGGAGAGTGCTTCTCGGGCCGCGACCTGCAACCGGGCAGGTACCTCCCAGGTTCCCGGCCCAACGAAAGCCCCCAGACCCAAATGGAGAGGGGCTGCTTGGGGGCCCCCTGGGGCCCCTTCAGGCCAGCTAGGTCTTTGGGTCCTGGCTCCTTCGCTTTGGGAGCAGTCGCTGGACGTTGGGCACGTTGGCCGGAGAGTGCTTCTCGGGCCGCGACCTGCAACCGGGCAGGTACCTCCCAGGTTCCCGGCCCAACGAAAGCCCCCAGACCCAAATGGAGAGGGGCTGCTTGGGGGCCCCCTGGGACCCCTTCAGGCCAGCTAGGTCTTTGGGTCCTGGCTCCTTTGCTTTGGGAGCAGTCGCTGGACGTTTGGCACGTTGGCCGGAGAGTGCTTCTCGGGCCGCGACCTGCAACCGGGCAGGTACCTCCCAGGTTCCCGGCCCAACGAAAGCCCCCAGACCCAAATGGAGAGGGGCTGCTTGGGGGCCCCCTGGGGCCCCTTCAGGCCAGCTAGGTCTTTGGGTCCTGGCTCCTTCGCTTTGGGAGCAGTCGCTGGACGTTCGGCACGTTGGCCGGAGAGTGCTTCTCGGGCCGCGACCTGCAACCGGGCAGGTACCTCCCAGGTTCCCGGCCCAACGAAAGCCCCCAGACCCAAATGGAGAGGGGCTGCTTGGGGGCCCCCTGGGACCCCTTCAGGCCAGCTAGGTCTTTGGGTCCTGGCTCCTTTGCTTTGGGAGCAGTCGCTGGACGTTTGGCACGTTGGCCGGAGAGTGCTTCTCGGGCCGCGACCTGCAACCGGGCAGGTACCTCCCAGGTTCCCGGCCCAACGAAAGCCCCCAGACCCAAATGGAGAGGAGCTGCTTGGGGGCCCCCTGGGGCCCCTTCAGGCCAGCTAGGTCTTTGGGTCCTGGCTCCTTCGCTTTGGGAGCAGTCGCTGGACGTTTGGCACGTTGGCCGGAGAGTGCTTCTCGGGCCGCGACCTGCAACCGGGCAGGTACCTCCCAGGTTCCCGGCCCAACGAAAGCCCCCAGACCCAAATGGAGAGGGGCTGCTTGGGGGCCCCCTGGGGCCCCTTCAGGCCAGCTAGGTCTTTGGGTCCTGGCTCCTTCGCTTTGGGAGCAGTCGCTGGACGTTGGGCACGTTGGCCGGAGAGTGCTTCTCGGGCCGCGACCTGCAACCGGGCAGGTACCTCCCAGGTTCCCGGCCCAACGAAAGCCCCCAGACCCAAATGGAGAGGGGCTGCTTGGGGGCCCCCTGGGGCCCCTTCAGGCCAGCTAGGTCTTTGGGTCCTGGCTCCTTCGCTTTGGGAGCAGTCGCTGGACGTTCGGCACGTTGGCCGGAGAGTGCTTCTCGGGCCGCGACCTGCAACCGGGCAGGTACCTCCCAGGTTCCCGGCCCAACGAAAGCCCCCAGACCCAAATGGAGAGGGGCTGCTTGGGGGCCCCCTGGGGCCCCTTCAGGCCAGCTAGGTCTTTGGGTCCTGGCTCCTTCGCTTTGGGAGCAGTCGCTGGACGTTTGGCACGTTGGCCGGAGAGTGCTTCTCGGGCCGCGACCTGCAACCGGGCAGGTACCTCCCAGGTTCCCGGCCCAACGAAAGCCCCCAGACCCAAATGGAGAGGGGCTGCTTGGGGGCCCCCTGGGGCCCCTTCAGGCCAGCTAGGTCTTTGGGTCCTGGCTCCTTCGCTTTGGGAGCAGTCGCTGGACGTTTGGCACGTTGGCCGGAGAGTGCTTCTCGGGCCGCGACCTGCAACCGGGCAGGTACCTCCCAGGTTCCCGGCCCAACGAAAGCCCCCAGACCCAAATGGAGAGGGGCTGCTTGGGGGCCCCCTGGGGCCCCTTCAGGCCAGCTAGGTCTTTGGGTCCTGGCTCCTTCGCTTTGGGAGCAGTCGCTGGACGTTTGGCACGTTGGCCGGAGAGTGCTTCTCGGGCCGCGACCTGCAACCGGGCAGGTACCTCCCAGGTTCCCGGCCCAACGAAAGCCCCCAGACCCAAATGGAGAGGGGCTGCTTGGGGGCCCCCTGGGGCCCCTTCAGGCCAGCTAGGTCTTTGGGTCCTGGCTCCTTCGCTTTGGGAGCAGTCGCTGGACGTTTGGCACGTTGGCCGGAGAGTGCTTCTCGGGCCGCGACCTGCAACCGGGCAGGTACCTCCCAGGTTCCCGGCC
>NW_028168136.1:0-5000 GCF_964237585.1 Gallinula chloropus | reverse complement strand
AAATGGAGAGGGGCTGCTTGGGGGCCCCCTGGGGCCCCTTCAGGCCAGCTAGGTCTTTGGGTCCTGGCTCCTTCGCTTTGGGAGCAGTCGCTGGACGTTTGGCACGTTGGCCGGAGAGTGCTTCTCGGGCCGCGACCTGCAACCGGGCAGGTACCTCCCAGGTTCCCGCCCCAACGAAAGCCCCCAGACCCAAATGGAGAGGGGCTGCTTGGGGGCCCCCTGGGGCCCCTTCAGGCCAGCTAGGTCTTTGGGTCCTGGCTCCTTTGCTTTGGGAGCAGTCGCTGGACGTTTGGCACGTTGGCCGGAGAGTGCTTCTCGGGCCGCGACCTGCAACCGGGCAGGTACCTCCCAGGTTCCCGGCCCAACGAAAGCCCCCAGACCCAAATGGAGAGGGGCTGCTTGGGGGCCCCCTGGGGCCCCTTCAGGCCAGCTAGGTCTTTGGGTCCTGGCTCCTTCGCTTTGGGAGCAGTCGCTGGACGTTCGGCACGTTGGCCGGAGAGTGCTTCTCGGGCCGCGACCTGCAACCGGGCAGGTACCTCCCAGGTTCCCGGCCCAACGAAAGCCCCCAGACCCAAATGGAGAGGGGCTGCTTGGGGGCCCCCTGGGGCCCCTTCAGGCCAGCTAGGTCTTTGGGTCCTGGCTCCTTCGCTTTGGGAGCAGTCGCTGGACGTTCGGCACGTTGGCCGGAGAGTGCTTCTCGGGCCGCGACCTGCAACCGGGCAGGTACCTCCCAGGTTCCCGGCCCAACGAAAGCCCCCAGACCCAAATGGAGAGGGGCTGCTTGGGGGCCCCCTGGGGCCCCTTCAGGCCAGCTAGGTCTTTGGGTCCTGGCTCCTTCGCTTTGGGAGCAGTCGCTGGACGTTGGGCACGTTGGCCGGAGAGTGCTTCTCGGGCCGCGACCTGCAACCGGGCAGGTACCTCCCAGGTTCCCGGCCCAACGAAAGACCCCAGACCCAAATGGAGAGGGGCTGCTTGGGGGCCCCCTGGGGCCCCTTCAGGCCAGCTAGGTCCTTGGGTCCTGGCTCCTTTGCTTTGGGAGCAGTCGCTGGACGTTTGGCACGTTGGCCGGAGAGTGCTTCTCGGGCCGCGACCTGCAACCGGGCAGGTACCTCCCAGGTTCCCGGCCCAACGAAAGCCCCCAGACCCAAATGGAGAGGGGCTGCTTGGGGGCCCCCTGGGGCCCCTTCAGGCCAGCTAGGTCTTTGGGTCCTGGCTCCTTCGCTTTGGGAGCAGTCGCTGGACGTTCGGCACGTTGGCCGGAGAGTGCTTCTCGGGCCGCGACCTGCAACCGGGCAGGTACCTCCCAGGTTCCCGGCCCAACGAAAGCCCCCAGACCCAAATGGAGAGGGGCTGCTTGGGGGCCCCCTGGGGCCCCTTCAGGCCAGCTAGGTCTTTGGGTCCTGGCTCCTTCGCTTTGGGAGCAGTCGCTGGACGTTTGGCACGTTGGCCGGAGAGTGCTTCTCGGGCCGCGACCTGCAACCGGGCAGGTACCTCCCAGGTTCCCGGCCCAACGAAAGCCCCCAGACCCAAATGGAGAGGGGCTGCTTGGGGGCCCCCTGGGGCCCCTTCAGGCCAGCTAGGTCTTTGGGTCCTGGCTCCTTCGCTTTGGGAGCAGTCGCTGGACGTTCGGCACGTTGGCCGGAGAGTGCTTCTCGGGCCGCGACCTGCAACCGGGCAGGTACCTCCCAGGTTCCCGGCCCAACGAAAGCCCCCAGACCCAAATGGAGAGGGGCTGCTTGGGGGCCCCCTGGGGCCCCTTCAGGCCAGCTAGGTCTTTGGGTCCTGGCTCCTTCGCTTTGGGAGCAGTCGCTGGACGTTCGGCACGTTGGCCGGAGAGTGCTTCTCGGGCCGCGACCTGCAACCGGGCAGGTACCTCCCAGGTTCCCGGCCCAACGAAAGCCCCCAGACCCAAATGGAGAGGGGCTGCTTGGGGGCCCCCTGGGGCCCCTTCAGGCCAGCTAGGTCTTTGGGTCCTGGCTCCTTCGCTTTGGGAGCAGTCGCTGGACGTTCGGCACGTTGGCCGGAGAGTGCTTCTCGGGCCGCGACCTGCAACCGGGCAGGTACCTCCCAGGTTCCCGGCCCAACGAAAGCCCCCAGACCCAAATGGAGAGGGGCTGCTTGGGGGCCCCCTGGGGCCCCTTCAGGCCAGCTAGGTCTTTGGGTCCTGGCTCCTTCGCTTTGGGAGCAGTCGCTGGACGTTGGGCACGTTGGCCGGAGAGTGCTTCTCGGGCCGCGACCTGCAACCGGGCAGGTACCTCCCAGGTTCCCGGCCCAACGAAAGCCCCCAGACCCAAATGGAGAGGGGCTGCTTGGGGGCCCCCTGGGGCCCCTTCAGGCCAGCTAGGTCTTTGTGTCCTGGCTCCTTCGCTTTGGGAGCAGTCGCTGGACGTTGGGCACGTTGGCCGGAGAGTGCTTCTCGGGCCGCGACCAGCAACCGGGCAGGTACCTCCCAGGTTCCCGGCCCAACGAAAGCCCCCAGACCCAAATGGAGAGGGGCTGCTTGGGGGCCCCCTGGGGCCCCTTCAGGCCAGCTAGGTCTTTGGGTCCTGGCTCCTTCGCTTTGGGAGCAGTCGCTGGACGTTTGGCACGTTGGCCGGAGAGTGCTTCTCGGGCCGCGACCTGCAACCGGGCAGGTACCTCCCAGGTTCCCGGCCCAACGAAAGCCCCCAGACCCAAATGGAGAGGGGCTGCTTGGGGGCCCCCTGGGGCCCCTTCAGGCCAGCTAGGTCTTTGGGTCCTGGCTCCTTCGCTTTGGGAGCAGTCGCTGGACGTTTGGCACGTTGGCCGGAGAGTGCTTCTCGGGCCGCGACCTGCAACCGGGCAGGTACCTCCCAGGTTCCCGGCCCAACGAAAGCCCCCAGACCCAAATGGAGAGGGGCTGCTTGGGGGCCCCCTGGGGCCCCTTCAGGCCAGCTAGGTCTTTGGGTCCTGGCTCCTTCGCTTTGGGAGCAGTCGCTGGACGTTTGGCACGTTGGCCGGAGAGTGCTTCTCGGGCCGCGACCTGCAACCGGGCAGGTACCTCCCAGGTTCCCGGCCCAACGAAAGCCCCCAGACCCAAATGGAGAGGGGCTGCTTGGGGGCCCCCTGGGGCCCCTTCAGGCCAGCTAGGTCTTTGGGTCCTGGCTCCTTCGCTTTGGGAGCAGTCGCTGGACGTTTGGCACGTTGGCCGGAGAGTGCTTCTCGGGCCGCGACCTGCAACCGGGCAGGTACCTCCCAGGTTCCCGGCCCAACGAAAGCCCCCAGACCCAAATGGAGAGGGGCTGCTTGGGGGCCCCCTGGGGCCCCTTCAGGCCAGCTAGGTCTTTGGGTCCTGGCTCCTTCGCTTTGGAGCAGTCGCTGGACGTTGGGCACGTTGGCCGGAGAGTGCTTCTCGGGCCGCGACCTGCAACCGGGCAGGTACCTCCCAGGTTCCCGGCCCAACGAAAGCCCCCAGACCCAAATGGAGAGGGGCTGCTTGGGGCCCCTGGGGCCCCTTCAGGCCAGCTAGGTCTTTGGGTCCTGGCTCCTTCGCTTTGGGAGCAGTCGCTGGACGTTTGGCACGTTGGCCGGAGAGTGCTTCTCGGGCCGCGACCTGCAACCGGGCAGGTACCTCCCAGGTTCCCGGCCCAACAAAAGCCCCCAGACCCAAATGGAGAGGGGCTGCTTGGGGGCCCCCTGGGGCCCCTTCAGGCCAGCTAGGTCTTTGGGTCCTGGCTCCTTCGCTTTGGGAGCAGTCGCTGGACGTTGGGCACGTTGGCCGGAGAGTGCTTCTCGGGCCGCGACCTGCAACCGGGCAGGTACCTCCCAGGTTCCCGGCCCAACGAAAGCCCCCAGACCCAAATGGAGAGGGGCTGCTTGGGGGCCCCCTGGGGCCCCTTCAGGCCAGCTAGGTCTTTGGGTCCTGGCTCCTTCGCTTTGGGAGCAGTCGCTGGACGTTGGGCACGTTGGCCGGAGAGTGCTTCTCGGGCCGCGACCTGCAACCGGGCAGGTACCTCCCAGGTTCCCGGCCCAACGAAAGCCCCCAGACCCAAATGGAGAGGGGCTGCTTGGGGGCCCCCTGGGGCCCCTTCAGGCCAGCTAGGTCTTTGGGTCCTGGCTCCTTCGCTTTGGGAGCAGTCGCTGGACGTTTGGCACGTTGGCCGGAGAGTGCTTCTCGGGCCGCGACCTGCAACCGGGCAGGTACCTCCCAGGTTCCCGGCCCAACGAAAGCCCCCAGACCCAAATGGAGAGGGGCTGCTTGGGGGCCCCCTGGGCCCCTTCAGGCCAGCTAGGTCTTTGGGTCCTGGCTCCTTCGCTTTGGGAGCAGTCGCTGGACGTTTGGCACGTTGGCCAGAGAGTGCTTCTCGGGCCGCGACCTGCAACCGGGCAGGTACCTCCCAGGTTCCCGGCCCAACGAAAGCCCCCAGACCCAAATGGAGAGGGGCTGCTTGGGGGCCCCCTGGGGCCCCTTCAGGCCAGCTAGGTCTTTGGGTCCTGGCTCCTTCGCTTTGGGAGCAGTCGCTGGACGTTTGGCACGTTGGCCGGAGAGTGCTTCTCGGGCCGCGACCTGCAACCGGGCAGGTACCTCCCAGGTTCCCGGCCCAACGAAAGCCCCCAGACCCAAATGGAGAGGGGCTGCTTGGGGGCCCCCTGGGGCCCCTTCAGGCCAGCTAGGTTCTTTGGGTCCTGGCTCCTTCGCTTACTCACTACGACAGGGACGTTTGACACGTTGGCCAGAGAGTGCTTCTCGGGCCGCGACCTGCAACCGGGCAGGTACCTCCCAGGTTCCCGGCCCAACGAAAGCCCCCAGACCCAATGGAGAGGGGGCTGCTTGGGGGCCCCTGGGCCCCCTTTCAGGCCAGCTAGGTCTTTGGGTCCTGGCTCCTTCGCTTTGAGCATCGTCACGTTGGCCGGAGAGTGCTTCTGGGCCGCGAGCAACCGGGCAGGTCTCCAGGTCCCGGCCGACCCAAATGGAGAAGGGCTGCTTTGGGGGCCTGGGGCCTAGGCCAGCTAGTTCTTTGGGTCCTGCTCCTTCGCTTATC
>NW_028168137.1:0-135000 GCF_964237585.1 Gallinula chloropus | reverse complement strand
GGTTTTCTTTATGGAGCACTTTTAAATTTTGATAGGCTGTACTAATCTTATCTCAATTAAAAGATATTGTGTATTATAAATGGCTGTCAGTCTTTTGACATAAATATAAATATTGCTACAGCAATAGACTAACAAGACCTACAGTCCAGTCTTTATAAACAATAAATTAGCTTTAAACATAAAGTTAAAGCATGGCAGTTTGTAGTAGCTCAGTTTCAAAACAATAAACCACCTGCCTCATTAAATCATCAAGAGCACTCATCCTTCCCTTCCTCTTGGCTAAATCTGTTCTTTGCAAAACTGTTGAGCTGTAGCCAGGCCTAATTCACCATCCTTTCAAGAGCTGTTCCTCCTCTGAATAGCTAAGCACCATCAGCTGGCTCACTCACTTAATAACTGCCACCCTTCCTTTGTAGCTGGGAGAGAGAATTTATTCATTTCATGCTCAGGGAGGTGAATACCGTGTGTAGAGTAGCAGAGGAAAGTGGAGGATACTCATTGTCCCACTTATCTGCCCTCGCCAGAAAATATGCATCTTCACAAGATACAAGAAATATTGTCAGTGATTCCTTGCCCTAACAGTGACTAGTGAGAATCTCCCCTCAAGAAATACACCTCTCCACTTAGGCCAGCCAAAACACTGCTAATATTCCCTTTGGAAAACTCCAGCACACATAAATAAATAACTCACCTCATAGACAGCAATACGGATTTTTGTTAACCAGAAACACATCTGCAATGCACAGTCAAGATTTTATTGCAGAGAAGAGAGGTGGATCAGACAACAATTAGATATTTGATAGAAAAATTCAAAACAATTCAGACATTTCCCTGCAATAGAATGAGCTGATTACACTGCAGCACATGGCCTACAGCAAGAGTCAAATAAGTCCCGCAGCAGTCAATGCTATCCAGAAGCTATGAACAGAGCAACAAACAGCTCAGCGTCTTTATATCAATACTATCAAAATAACAGAAGACATAAGAATAATTAGCAGTGGCACTAGGATAAAAGCAATAACAATTCTTAGATGCAGCCAGAGAAGGCTAAAAAGAGAGATCTGCAGAGGGGAAAAAATCTGCAGAGAGCCTTTGGATTGTGTGGAGAACAACCTGATTTCATGGAAATCCCAGAGAACATTTCTAGAGAAAGTTGACAAAGTCGCGTGGTCCACACTTTGCCTGACCGCAGACGCTGCTTTCCTTGCAGGTTCATGACAGATATTTGACTTATAGCTCTTTTAAAACTTCCAAAGGAAATGATTCCTTCAGCTCATCGGACAATCTACACCAGTACATTACTATTTTTACCAGCAGAAAGTTTACCTTTGTTCTTTGAAGCGTGCCTGAATGCGCAACTGGACAAGCCACATTCTGGGATTACTTCCTCAGTGCTGAGTGAAGAAAGATGTTTAATCTAGATGGTTTTGTTTATACATGCAAATATGGTGATTTCTATTCCTTCTATAATGTAGTATTGGTGATGTAGGTGCAGCTGTAATTTACCCTAAAGCCTATATTCTGAGGAATTATTGCCTGCTTATTCCTGTCTAAGCAATGCATTTGTCAGCAGGATCAAATTCAAAGGGGGGAGGAGGAAAATACAGGGGAAATGAACCAAACAACAAAAAAACCCACCCTTTTGAGATAAATTTTCTTGTTCTAATCTGAGAAATAACTGCAGCCCTATCAGGCCTGGCAACACGAGCAAATAGGAGAAAAGTGCTTTCAATGTCAACACAGGAGTCATTAACAAAACACTGGAGGGAACTGGGCTCAGGATAGGCCCTACACAATGCACCAATCAAACCAAGTATAGAAGTTGTTTAAATATCTCCCTTAGCTCAGAGAAAGCAGATTTTTTTTAATAAATTAATAAAAATAAATTAAATTAATAAAAAGAAAACCCTGTTTTCAGTTCTTCCTTGATTCCTTCATGCTGCAGTAAAGCCACACTAGAAATCTTGGTCACTTTTGAAAAGCAATTCACATGGATTTCTGTGTTTAGTCTTTATTCTAAATGTTTCATCCCCAATATTGCTGTTTTAATCAGAAAATTTACTGAGCTATTTTATTACAGAAGAGTTCATCTTCCTTTGGACACTCCCTCCCCTCCCTCTCCCATTTATATTAACCATTGTGCCATTTTGTTACATAGTCGTCTTCCCTCCTGATAATTCCAGTTCCTTTTTTTGTGACAGTGATAGATGCATCTGATAAGTCATAGAAAAGTAAACTTGACAACATTGTCTACTTGCAACTCAATTTGTAATCTGTTTCTACATTGACTCTTTTGCTCCAGTTAACAAAAAGATGATGTCTCTGAGCTCATATCAATTTTAATATTTACAACCTGTCAAAATGATTCACATTCCTCACTGAAGTCTTAGCTCAGGTGTTTCATTGATCAGGTCCCAAATCCCTTTCTTTAATATGAGCCTTAAATCAATCTCTTAGAGCTGGCAACATCCCTCACAGAAGGTAAAAAGACATTTTTAGTACAGATAACAGTGAAAGCAAAAGACCTAATTCCTATTTAGCTAAACATTGATCAACAACAACACTTTCCTGAAGTTTCAAGAGACCTTATATAAACAATCAGTTCTCAATAAGAGGAAATACTGTGACATGAAGGTCTTTGTTGTTCAGCATCAGTGTCAGGCTCCATCATCCTTTTGGAAAGTGTGCACACAAGCACTTCCTTGCCCCAGCCAAGGCTCCCCCTGAACAGTCCCAAAGATGAGACCTCAGTGCTGCACATATTCATGTAGCCTGTTTACTCTTCTTCACCTAAAACTCCTCTAAAAATCAAACATGTTTGGTTAGTGAAAACATAGAAAATGTCATGCCAGTAGAAAGAAAGAAAGAAAGAAAGAAAGAAAGAAAGAAAGAAAGAAAGAAAGAAAGAAAGAAAGAAAGAAAGAAAGAAAGAAAGAAAGAAAGAAAGAAAGAAAGAAAGAAAGAAAGAAAGAAAGAAAGAAAGAAAGAAAGAAAGAAAGAAAGAAAGAAAGAAAGAAAGAAAGAAAGAAAGAAAGAAAGAAAGAAAGAAAGAAAGAAAGAAAGAAAGAAAGAAAGAAAGAAAGAAAGAAAGAAAGAAAGAAAGAAAGAAAGAAAGAAAGAAAGAAAGAAAGAAAGAAAGAAAGAAAGAAAGAAAGAAAGAAAGAAAGAAAGAAAGAAAGAAAGAAAGAAAGAAAGAAAGAAAGAAAGAAAGAAAGAAAGAAAGAAAGAAAGAAAGAAAGAAAGAAAGAAAGAAAGAAAGAAAGAAAGAAAGAAAGAAAGAAAGAAAGAAAGAAAGAAAGAAAGAAAGAAAGAAAGAAAGAAAGAAAGAAAGAAAGAAAGAAAGAAAGAAAGAAATCTTTCTGTGAGCCCAAACAGTGCTGCAGTGCATTGCCTTCTTACAGCTTTTACACTCCGTTTCAAACTGTGAAAGATCCAAACTGAAGACTGGAAACAGCAAACTCTTCAGTCCTGAGGGATTCTGTCTGCCCTTAGACAAGCAGCCCTGTGGGACAAGTGCTAAATGTTGCACGTAACTGTGAACTGAATGTCAATGAGATATACAAGGAAAAAAATTGTGATTTTAGGATTCCATCAATCAACTTGCTCCTCACAATCAACTTTTTTTTATTAATATAATGAGATAACTACATAAATCTACAGCTACTGGAAAGGAGGTTGAAATGAGATGGGTGTCAGTCTCTTCTCCCAAGTAACAGGAAATAGGATAAGAGGAAATGGCCTCAAGTTGCACCAGGTGAGCATTAGATTAGATATTGGGAAAAAAATCTTCCCCAAAAGGGTTGTAAAGCATTGGAACAGGCTGCCCAGGGAAGTGGCTGAGTCGCCATGGCTGGAGGTATTTAAAAGATATACAGAGGTGGTGCTTAGGGTCATGGTTTACTGGTGGACTTGGTAGTACTTGGTTAATAGCTGGACTTGATGACCTTAAAGGCTTTTTTCCAACTGAAACAATTTCATGATTCTATAAACACACACACAACTCACTAAATTCAGAAGGAAGGCCAGCCAGGAAAAAATCTTGCAATTCATCAGGTAAGGTCTTCCATATTGAAATGACCTCGGGGGCTTTATAAGGCCTTGAGTATCACAGCTGCATTAAATACCCTCAAACTCTTAAATTCTATCCTTCAGACAAGATAGTTAAGCCAATTTCACATTTAATTTCTCACTCTTATAAAGTTTGACTTTTCCACCTCAGCATACCTTAAAAATTGAAGACATTCTTTGCAATAATAAAATAACTTCTTTCAAGGATATGAGAGATAATTTGATGATCATTCTTTAAAGCAGGAAGTTAAACCTTTTTACTGTGAAGTTGATGGCATAAATTATATCAACATATAAATGCTCTACAGCAGCTTTAATATCATTTTGTAACACTGACTTCTCCCAGTTGGTCTGAAACTATGATGAGGTAAATCTCAAGGTCAAAATTTGATAGCAGCATCTGTCTCTTTTTTTCAGTCATTACCAAGGAAGAACCTTCAGATTGATTTTTACAATAGTAATTTAAGGGCGAGGGCTTAGTTTGAGGTCATATCCAGTAATTTTTGGTTTATTTTAGTAAAATGTATCTTTATGGTGTTAAGAGTAATGACTCCCAGTTGCAGGCCTGAAACAAGGATTCATTTGGGTTTCACATTTAAATGCAATGTAATGTGTGCTTACGCCACTTTTCTTCTTTTTTTCCTTCCCTGTATTTCTTTTCCAGCGAAAGACAAATATTTTCTTGTTCAGTAGATGTAAAACAAGAACAGTAATAAGATCTGTTTTGCAAACCCAACTGGGTGAGCATGCTTCTGCTCCTCTGGGTAATTCTTTCAATAGAGCTACTCACATGAAAAAGCTGTTCATGTGGGTGTGCAGTGATATATTGTTAATACTTGATTTCAAGATCTGGGGACTGAAGAACTTGGCATCAAGTGGCCTGAGACTTGTAATAAAATGGTGGAAGCTGGTGATACAGAGGCAGAGCAAAGGCAATCCAGATTGATTAATAGATTCCTGAATTTGCAGCTGTTGTGGCAGACACATTTCTTCTGGCTTCCTGCAGTTCTTAATCAAGCTAAGCATCAGCAAGAGGCACATTTGCAAAAGCATCCTAAAAATGTGTATATATAAAATGATGCACTTGTGTTTTTATACACGCACTGGTAACTATCTTTTAGTAACTAGGGAACTGTATACCCACTCCCTGTATGATTGCATAGATACTGTTTAGAAGTCTCCCGTGGAGATTTGTTGTCTGGTAATACAGATTTTTACCATTTCCCACAAGCCTTACTAAAAAAAATAATCATGAAATGATTGTTCTATATCCTCTTGCTGTCACTCTTTTTCCATTTTCCCCAACCCCTGAGCTTTTCACCTCCACCACCACTGAGATAGTTACAAGTTTCAGGAGTGTATAAAGTGCCTGGAAGTTGAAAACTTCTTTTCCTTACCTTTCTTTGATTGAAAAATGTTTTGGTTTTGTGTTTCTAAACTGAAAATGAAAACTGCTCCCTTGATGTGTCTTTTATGACATGTTTCACCCCAGAGCAACCACTTACACTCCTAGGAACAGGGGACCGTAATGGCAATAGTAACAAACCTCTAAACTGCAGCAGCGCTATCAGGCATGATTACAATTGCTTTAGGTTTGAACTGGGAGCTCTCATCTTCAATCTATCTATAAACTTTAAAGGGAGCATCATGTTTATGAAGATGGAGAAAAAATAAATTCAAGCTGCAGTGCAAAATAACATGCAACATATAGCTGTACTCTTAGAGCCCAACAGAAACAGCATATCAAAATCTAGTGTAAAAAAGCATAATTAAGTGGCTTTAATAGCACCTCCACGCTCAGATGTACCAAAACGAGGAGCTACATTTGATCATGAGGTATTAAAAAATGACAGGTTTGTATTTTTCTTCAGGTGTCACAAGTCTCCATAACTTTTCAGTTTTTTAAAATCACAGATTAACTACAGATACAGCTTTTAAAAAAGGAAGCTGAACTAACATTCAGTCACAAGACTGAAATATGTATTTTAACACCCTCTAGTACTAAAGCACAGACAGTGTTAGCTGAGAAAGTTACATAAGTACTAAACTATAGTTTATGCAACTAGGAAGGTTTTATTCAATGTGTAAGTTAAGGACCATGTACAGAGTCATTACCCTTACACTTACACTGTACATAATGAAGTAAACTTTTGCTTTGATGCACTGAACTTCATAGAAGTTTACTCTTGAAACTACAAAATCTTAGTGAGGGAGAAAACCAAAACCAAACAGCTAAGAATACATAGAAATAAATGTTGTCCCTTAAAATGACACAAACTTACCATAGCTTCTCTGAAGCTAGAATGGCATTCAACGCATTTTGGGGTCCACTTTGCACTCTACAATTTGAAAGAAAAATCTTTCATAAACGTTGAATCCATCCCGCAATGCAAAGCACCTTAACAGATGATTTAACATGTGAATAAAATTATTAGAATAACTCTAAAACATATCTGTCAGCAATAAAATATTCAAGTGTAGAACAGTATTTCTTGCTACCAACTTTAACTGAAACTTCATCAACTAAAATATTGATGTAGCAGTGAAATACAATCCTCTCTTCATTCAAAATGCCATTTAAATTCACCTGTTCAGTAAAGCTCATGTCTACTCACTCACTGGTAGGAATTCACAGCACATTCATTGCAATAATTCACATTAAGTGCAGGGGAAGAAGGTGACAGGGGGAGGGGGGAGTAGAGAACTAAAAAGACCTGCTGTAACCATCACCTTTCATGATTTTTGAGCAACTTTTGCTGAGGCTTTAGAAGCTTCAATTCCTATCTGACTCAGTGTACATGCATGAGAGAGGGGAAGAAAGAACAAGGTTACTACTAGGCAGCTGGAATGCTCTTACTGAGAGTAGTGTAGCATTCGTTCTCCTAGTGAAAGATGCATAGCAGCCTTTGTCCTCTGAGATAAGAACATAGTGCCAAATCTCCAGTGAGAGCTGCCTAGCAACTAACCTATCTAGCGAGGGCAATGCAGAAGTTAATCTCTTCAGTAAGCAACTGTAGCTATTAATTTAATTAGTAAAGGCAGTGTACCATGAATCAGTATGGTAAAACTGCAAAATTTTAATGGAGATTTTTGAAATTCTAAACTTGAGTGGGCACGTCAGGGATTGCTTCCCTATTACAGTGGGACAGTCTAAACCTTATTAAAAGTGAAGTTCAGAATACTATGCCCTGAAATGGGGTCCTGTGCGAGCCTCCACCAAAAGTCAAATTGGCTTTTCTAACACCAACAATAAGTAAAAATTTATTTTTACTTTGGTCTGGGAGGGAGGCTTAAAAGACTGGAGATAGATAGCCAAAATCACTGATGACATCATTCAGATGTTTTAATGGCTATAGATTATGGAACAGATTCATTAGACCTTAAAGTTTACACTGAAACCAGATGATTGCACATTTTTAAGTGCATTATGCAGGACAAGTTTGCTACATCCAGCATGTCAGAACTGTATTTTATGACACTGCCTGAAAGGTTGGGCATATGCTATCTTTTTAAGATTATGTGTTGAGCTTCATAAATCAAACGTCTGAATGAAACTTTGTTTATTCTCAGTAGTATACAAGCAGATATTTTTGTAACAATATTTTACCAAATGCACCCAAACATTCTGCTGACACAGTAATTCAGGGGAGTCCAGTGAGGCAAAAACTGTGACAGTAAAAAGAATTTGGTATATATGTCAGAGCAAATAATTGATGTAGCAGATAATATAAAATCTAATGCAAATATAGCTTTTACCAGGGGGGAAGTAGCATGAGAGTGCTAGTCTATCAAAATTAGTATGATTCCAAAAAGTATATACAGTCCCTGCACTATGTTGTTCATGGCAAGTAATGAGCCATGATGATGTACTGTGATATATGAAGATAATTAGAAGATTTGTGTGTGTTGTTTGGAGTAAGAATAGCTTTATAAACAGGTTTATATCATATTGCTTCTGAATCTGAAATTTCTTTAGCATTATTATACTCATGAGATTATTGGAAGAGAAGAAACCATCCTCATGAGTTGCTCTTTTTTAAGTCTTAATCATGTAAAATTACAGAGAGCACACCTTTGTTATAGGTACTCCTGATATAAATTACATTGAATATAATTTTGGAAAATCTTTCTCTATTTTCTCTATTGAATTTCAGAGTAAGAATCATATTTGGATCATTTTTTTTTCTTTTTTTGTCACAATAATTAATCACATGGGACTTGTGTATAGCTCATGCCACAAAACACTCGAAGCTTTTCCAGAATTACAATTAAGTAGATCTATTCTAGACAAAAATAAAACAACAAAAAAAACCCACAACAAAACACCCCAAAACCAACCAACCTGTATGTACTTTTTCCCCACAAAACACATTTGCTGCTATTGAGGCTACCAGTACTATTTGCATCAAAATCTCTACCAGTTATCATCATCACAGCTAGATATCTTAATATAAGCAAGATAATTGTCAAGAAAACCACAGAATTTTACAAACAAACACACATAATCCAGATTAATAAAACTTCAAATCACAATTTTAGCAGTTTAACCACAACAAAAAGTTCAGATTCATTTCTATTTTTTTGTATAATCCTAGATAATGTTTTAACATATCTTGTGTATTGAAGATTAGTAAAAATAAATACCTGGGAACTTTGGTGTTACCTTGTCTTCTTCCTGTTCATTTTAACTGGGATGAACCAAAAGGATGTTACAGGAGAAGCAAACATTTCTGAAAAACAGCGTAGCTCTAACAATGAACAAGAGAAATCACACTCTCAACAGGTAAACTTAAACTAATAGTGTCTTTACAGCAAAAAAAATAAAGAAGACACGCTCTATTTGTAGTGACGGAGAAATTGACAACTTCCTTATCTGTAATCCATACAAAACCTGCACAGAGAACAGTCTCTGTTTAGTTACCAACCTGCTGCATTTATCTTGAAAACCAAGATAATTAGAAACTACTGGATAAACATAATTCCCCGAAGTGAAATTTTGACCAAAATAGTTTTTAAAGACCCTTGTTTTTTTAAGAAGTTTCAAATGGTCATCAAAAACATGCTCTCAAGCATCCACTCTGCCCACTATCTTCTTTTTTTCCTGAAAAGATAATCTTTTATAACTGTGCTGCAATGCACTCTGGGAGTAGTAACTTGTATTTTATTTAGTACTAAAAAAATACTGTGCTTTAATTATTTAGCAAGTTTATCAGGTAAGCAACTGCCCAAGAAACACTACTCATTCCCACAGTAAGAAAAAGTTGGTCATAAATGCAGTTGGGCCAAAAATATTTCAAAAGCTTTCTTCCTTGAATGCTAACTTATGTGCAATTAACAGCAAAACAAGGCTTCACTTGACTTTGTCAGAAAGAGTGGAATGAACTGTACTGCTTACTCTGGTTTTAAAGTTATCTTACTAACAGCTGTTTTAAGAAGCTTGGAAGAAGAGGTCACATGTAAGACAGTATATTAGGTCTCTACCTCCTGTTTTTAGAGCAAGGCTTTAAAACTGATCCCTGAATATTGATCTGAAAATTTCTAACTTATAGAACTATTTTTCAGTGTGCCTGGGTCTGAAAAAATAAAACCAATATGCTATTCGTTTTTCCATCCAAAGGAAACTCCCACCCTTAAAATTTTGTATGAGAAGACTTATTCCTCTCAAATGCAAGTTCCATTATTCATGGAGCAAAGTCCTACTTAGAAGAATCCCCTAGTGTCAGTCAATGGGAGCTCTGCAAGATTAAAACAAGAAGGACTTGGCAATGAACTTCACCACCAATATATTGTTTTCCCCTCACTCGCTGTTTTAAAAGAGCCAAGCTACCAAAATTATTCTTTTAACACATTTCTACACCATTTGTATATGAAAATGTTTTAGTAGCTTATTGTTACATAAATATACCTGAAGCCAAAACAAGGTTATACAAGTTTTTTTCAGATAACTAATTTCTCATGAAAATAGCAACAGAAAAGAATTTCTTCACTCCCTGTAATGTTGCAGGTGTTTCTGAGCCTCCCTTGTCTAGAAAACAGGTGAAATATACCTTTAGCAAAATAAGAGCTTAAATGTATTCACTGTAACTGATCTATATTATTTTCTGTTGGGATTACTGAATTTGATGCTATTTCTCACTGCTTGACTGCATAAGAAGTTCATTTTAAAAATAAATAAAAGGTTGAAAAGCCCAATCTAACATAGTCATAAATGTTGAATTAATTTTATTTCAATATGTGCCTTCTTTTTTACCTCAGTACTGAAAGGGAAAATAAAACCCCTTTTCACTTTCTTACAACAGAACAAATGTCATAGCTGCTTAGAAACAGTTGCTCACATCTTCACAAACAGCATTTTCTATGCACTTTGTGGGCCATTAAGATGATCTAATTTATGAACTGAAAGAATTGCTATTCAGGAAACTCAGTCCCTGTGCTATTTACAGCGCCAGAACACTCAAAGTGAACTGGGGACTGAAGTTTCACAGTAACAACTGACATTTCATTTAACCTTTTTAACTAAAATAGTTATCTTTGCAAATCACTCACGTCATGTTAAAGCACATCTTCACCTTGATACTGAAACCCGAGCATGCTAAATGACATGCCTGGCACTTTATGAATGATATGACTCTAAGCTGTACAATCTTTAGGGAATATTGCTAAACCTCATGACAGACACAGCTGAACTCCACTGCATTCTATTATACTAACATAGGTGACAACACAGAAGATCACCCTGAAAGAAAGAAAAAAAAATCAAACAAAAAAAACAACTTTTAAAAGCTTCAGGCAAAACCCACTAGTCCTAGAGGTAGTCTGTGATTTTTCCCATCCATAAAACTGACACCAGACACTATTTTAATCTCCCTCTGCCCTCTCCAATTCAAAGATAGTATCAAATACTGAGTGCATGTTTATGAGACCAGTACAAGGTTGGACTCCCTGCTTGGGAATCACACTTGCTTCATTTTAATTAAGGAGTACTTTGCCCAAGTTCCCCAGGCTAATACAAGTCTAATTGAAGTCAATACTAAGTCCAATACATTGCCATATGTGCAATCTAAATTCACATCCTAAACTCACCTCAAGCAGATGAGAATACTGTGGATGGACCTAATAGAGCTTGCAAAGAGACAGGAATAGTTCACATCCCTTGAGATGTCTAACAACAGACTGTACTGGCAACTGAAAATAGAAAGGAATGATATGGCATCAGGAGTCGGCTGCCATCAGTGAGTTCAGTATATGCTCCTCTGGAATCAATGACTTAACTCTGTGGTTCTGAGTGTCTGCCTGTGCCTACAGCGATGCCTCTGTCTTAATCCTTCATTTTTCCCTTCCCAATCAAAGAACTCCCAAAAATCCTGAGTGTTGAGGCCCCTCACTTCTGCACCAGGGCTTCTGGGCAGGGAGAGGTTACACAATTTACCAGCCCTTGCCATTGATTTTCACATGCACTAGAAATTCCCTGGCTGTTCTTTGGGTTCCCCTCTAAATCCGTTTTTCCCAAGAACTCACACTCAAGAGCCTGTCAACCTCAGCTGGCTTCTGTGTAGGGGGTTGGAGGCAAAAGGAAAAAAATTAAAAGGCAGAAAGAGTAAACCTCTCTACGTTTTTTTTTTAAATTAATTTTAGAAAAGATCTGTGTCGATAGTGGTTACTGATATGAAGCTAGTGAGGAGAAGAACACTTTCAATTCAACACTTAAGTAGAGGCTGAAAACACTTGCCCTTCACAATTCAGACCTCAAACTTCTCAAAACCTAGAATAGCTCTGTAGCCGATTAGTAAGCTAAATATACCCAGGGAACAAACACGTATAACATATCAGTCTTTTGTCAGAGATATCAGCCTGGATTGCTTTGATATGAACAGCACAGAGATCAGTTGTGAAGAATATAAAACAGCTGAATTCAGCAAGAGAACTCTCTATTAGGATGTTTTTATTATTTTATCTTTTATTCATCGTACCATCACAACTTAGAAACAGCAGTAGCAGCAGACAAGATCTATTCAAAATGGAAATGTAATATTGACTATCATGTATCTGATACAGGTTAATATTCAACATTACTATAAATCTATCAAATTAGTATTAGTCAGAGGTGCATTGGAAAACCTTCAAGAGGAAAAAAAATAATAAATAGAACTATTATTGTAGATCCTGGCTAGTTTTGATAAAGAAAACAAATTTGAACCACCGAAATTAAGTCCAGATATATTGATACAAAGCATTTAGTAAGAAAAACAAAAGAGGAATTAAATGCTGAGTAACTGCCAAAACAATGAACCATTCAAAATTCCTTTTTTTTTCCATGAACAGCTTGCTTTACCCTTGATTACTGTACTGGACCTTCCAACCCCATGGAAAATTTCAGAGGGAAAGAAAACAGAAAACATCAAAGTCTTTGTATTTAGTATATAGACCTTTTTGCCAGTTCAAGTTTAGACCTTTTTAAAAATGCACTGTCAGCAGCGTAGCTTTTAAAGGTAAAATGAGGCCTTTAAAGCAGGTATCCTACTGTGCATTCTACCACTGTGCTACCTGTGGAGTGAAAAAAAACAAGGACAAAGATGGGACTAAGTCTCAAACATTCTCGCACAATGGCTTTCATCTTCTCTTCCAAATCTGTAACCTTTGAAGACAGAAGAAAATGCAGTTAATGCGTTTACAAATAGGCTGGAACCTGCTACATTTTTAAAGGAAACTCACAAAGCACACAAATATCCACTGGAATCTTATTATATTATTTAAAGGGACACTTTAAGGACTGGCAGCCCCCCAGTTTCATGACTCTTTGTAATTTCATCTGTTTGCAAAGTTCACACACTTTCTCAAATTCTTTTAATGATTCATCACTTCTCTCTCTCAAAAAGAAAACAATTAAAAATGTCACTGATATATGATAATACCAGAAGGAAGCCCATCTGTGACAAGCTACAAATCCATCCTTACCATTCACTTTTTGCAGGGAAAATACTTAAAATTCAGCTGACAAAATATCCTTCACCTTGCACTTTTATGACTACAGTCTTCTTCCTGAAGTTCACTTCTCCACACTCCTCTCAGTCTTGTCCCTGCAAACATGATCCCACTGCCTTATTCAACTCAGCTCCAACATTCATTGTAATATTTATGGATCTAGTTCAGCTCACTAACTCAGCAGGAAACTATTCATAGGGTTTGGGTTTTTTCCTCTAGGTTAGTATTTCACATTTTTCATTAGAGTTGGTACAAGGTAAAGATGATTTCTTGCATTAGCTTTCATCATCTTTAGAGATGCTTCAATCTGTTAGGAATAACTTGGCAAAGAAAATTTGATTATACATTTTGAATATTTCCTTCAGAAAGTGAATTATGATATTATTACCTTGGTTCTTTTCATCTCTGAGTATGAAAAATCTGTATTGCACTTTAAACACACTGATCTTACAATACAATTCTGAGCATGAACTTCTCCAACATCTTTTTCTAATCACGTTGAAATGAAAAGCATAAGGGAAGCCAGAAGTAATGGTCATAAAAGTAAGCTGGCATCCTCAGATAAGATCATCCGTTATCTTGTTGAGAAGGAGTCAGAGGAGTATAAAACACCAACAGTGTATGAAGCTGTGACTTCCTTGATTAGTGAGCTTTTGGGACCATTCGCCTCAAGTTTTCAAGGACCAGAGCCATCAGTGCTAATCAAAACAGTGTCAGCTCAGTGGTATTACATAGTGGCAGCTGAATTAGGTGTTTGTTAAGGACTGATTTTTTTTGTATGTGTAGTGATAATTACTAGCAGGGGTTAAAAACTAATGATTGGCAATGCATATTGTCAATCCAGTAAAGAGTTGAATTTTCAAACTGCACCAATCTGTCTTTCAAACATCCCTGTCACAGCAATCCCTAATCTCTGACAGATTTAGGTATATTCAACTGCAGTAGAAGAGGCTGATGCAGTAAAGTGCTGTCTGGTTATCCTTTGAGGATACACCCACCTTGGGAGGCCAAGTGCTCACTGGTGCACGATGCCATAGCTTCCCACTAATTTCTGGTCTGCCTGCACAGAGCACAGATAAAAGCCCAGGAGAAGCAACAAATCAGTGTGGTAACTGCAGCTAGAAAGAAGGGAGCAAACAAGTAAGTATTAAACCGACAGCGCAAGACTGGAAAATTCTGCATTTGTTACCACCAATAAAAACAAATCTTTGCAAATCTATGTGAAAGGTCCAGCAATCTACAATGCTGTAACTAGTGCTTTACCACTGAAGTGGATACTAGAGTCCTGCAATATTCCTGTAAAAATGTGACAGCCACAGTACAATATTTGCATGTCTTTCTGCTTGAGGATCTGTAACAATATAGATACACAGGTGTAAGTATACATACATACATACATATATATTTTAACTAGCTGTTAAACATTATTGCTTTCTACAGCAATAATTTCTGTGTTTGGATTGAAAGTGATGCAAGCTTCAAATCTCCTGTGGAGCTCATAGAGCCATAGTCTTACCACTGGGTCTTCCTAAAATGCATTTTGCTGTTAGTAGACACCATAAAATCTGTTGACTGCATATGTACATTGTCTTATTATTCAGTCTCAGTATTCTGCTGTGCATTATAAACCCTGCAGTGTCAGTCAGAAATGGTTACAGAGCAACCATGGCAACATAGAAATGAAATATGAAAGAAGAAATATTTTTATTTTAATTTTTAGATTATAGTCAAATTAACTTGAATATCATTCTGGTTTATAGGTTAATAAAATACAAGAGAAATTAATTACTACCAGAAATAAATATTTATAATGCAAGCACCATGATAACAACAAGTGAAAAAGCTTCTTAGTAGAAGTATTTGCCCTAAAGGGCAAGAGATATGCCAACCTAATAACCTCACCAGGGGTTATGAAAAATTTGCACATTGCCTGACAGCCTAAGGTAAAGTCTTATGGTAGCTCTTCAAGTGGATAAAAGGGAAAAATGGAATGCATTGCAAAGAGGTACCGTTTATCTAAATCAATGGAGACATTTCCTACTGCACTGACCTTAACTGCATCTTGAGGAGTATAAAAAGCATTAAGGAACATTTTAAAAACACCCAGGGGTTTTCTTTATCTAGGTTTTCTCCCTGATCAAATAAACTAGAACTCTTTATTATAGATATTTCCCATATTTCAAGTTAATGTACACTTCTCCACAGCACAGCCACCTAAATAATCTTAACACTTCATGAGGGCCCTGACAGTCTCCCAGAAATGTCATATTCCTCCCTTGATGAACATCCCTCAGAACGACAGCTTTGCAATGTCCCTTTGCACTGACACTAACTGAAATATTTACCCTTAAGATGACCAGGATCAGGCACTCAAGCAGAAAGACCCATGTTTAACAACAGCACAAGTACTAAAGAGAAGAAAACCATGAATGTGTGTAAGCTGGCATTGTATATGCAACAGAGTTCACCTGCATCTGCTTTTTTTTACCGCAATGTTTATGAGAAATAATACTACCAACAGAAGGGCCATTTCTGCTACAAAAGACAGCGGAGTAAACTCTTCACTCCTAGCTCTTTCTTCATGAAGACTCAGGCAATAACAATATCGGCAGCTAAGCCTATTAGCAGACCTTGAGTAACCCAAACCGGGCATGTTTCTGAGCATATATGCCACCTTAGCACAGCTGAATGACTGTCCATTCAATTAATCCCTATTTACTGAGGTGTCAACGATCAGAGAACAATACACAGGCAGGAGATCTAAAGATATATTGCACTTACAATCTTTATGAAGCCAAGAGAACAAGGCTGTGAAATTTTTGCCTAGGTTGAGCAAGGTTTTCACACCAAGAGAAGCCAGTAAAAGCAAGCTCTGCGCACAGACTGTAACAGTATTTCACCCGTGGTGCTTTTTTTATCCGCGGGACTTCATGAACTCTACCAAATTAGCAAGGTTTAAGTAAATGATAAGCCCACTTTTCCTTATTCCTGCTTATGGCAATCTACAGCACTGCTGTAAGTGGCACCTCCTGACTGTGTGTGGTATCTTAATTTCTAAAAATTAACTTCAATCTCTGCATTCTGTCCAGTAATATAACACAGTTTCATTGGGAAATATTTGTAAGATGAAATGCAGAACAAAAAAAAAGGAGAGGTTGGATTTAAGTAATTTCTTTATCCATGTTCTCTCTCTTTTCTTAGTCAGTTCTCACTTCTGACATTATGACATTCTGCTTGCATCTCAATTTGAGTCTTTCCATACTTCCTTTTACTTGCTTTATAAGATCTAATTTTTACCCAGCCAAACATCCTGTTCCATTTCCTTTATCTTTTTCCAAATTTCCCAACAAAGGAATATTTGGTTTCAAACAGAAATTGACCAAAAGTCTAAAAGTAAATTGACAACTTTTGTATAAATAATGCAGTGAGGAATGTAAAGCCTTTCATTTAATATCATGGGAGTAATATTATATCAAAACTAAATGCTATCAAGTATGGACACATGAATACCAAGTTCTTTATATTTTTTTCACATGTAAATGATCAAACTTACATGCATATTTCACAATTTCAAAGTCCAGGAGTTTCTGCATACCATTAGTAACTTCTCCACTGTGTAACACTTATTTTAGTTCTGTGTAATTGTTCTGTGCTATTCTGTTGTTTTCCCTTACTATACTTCCAAAGTGGCAGATTTATTTCTGAAAAGTAGAAGATGTACATGTTTTTCTGCTTAATAGGTAAACTGCAGAGAGCAATTATAATCATCACTCAGATCCCACTATTATTCCATAAAGCTTGACAGCAAGAGCATAGAACAGTGGCAGAATAAACACAGGTTTCAACAATGTTTTTTTAAAAGCCATTGATCAGAGTATTGGAAATACATTGCCTTAAGATCTGTCATGAGAATTCATGCTTTACATTCATAACAAGGAAAACAGCTGCTTTTAAATTTCAGTGCAGAGAACTGTGAGTCTTGCCGGCCCACTTCATTGAGTCCTCTGCACCTTGTCTTTTATCCAATGCACGGAGGAGTTCTTGGGTTTTAACTTCTCCTCTTCTCAAAATTAATGTGAGTCATATAAAGCACCTGACACTGATAATCATTCCTTTATATTTAAAATATGTGTAGCTAGAACAAATGTATAACTCACTTGGCCATGTTCCAGAGCTGTGCTCCTGTACCTGAATACCTCGGTAGCACTCCACCTTTTGTACATACTGCATGCTTTAAAGCTGTCTAGTGCAACAGATAAATCTGGGCAATCATGTATTTTGTAATGATTTCTCCTGACATTCTCAATTACATTTTGGAGAGCCTTGAGTACAGCATTTCCAGCAGTTCCCTCAACCGGTAGCATAAATTTCATTAAACTGCAACAGAGTACTGCGCAAGATTTATTTGCTGAGCAGTTAGCTCAGGTTACACCATCAAAAGCTGGAAGTTAAATTGCATAAAATTCATCGACCATAATTAATTTGTTATTTTGAAAGGGAAATAGTAAAAGCCAAGCTACAAACAAAGATTAAATTCATATAATCACAGTACAAAACTATTTCTTTATATTTCCAACAAATTAGTTTGGAGTGCACACCATCATATAAGGTGACTACTAAGTATTATTCGGGGGCCTTGTTAATGATTTTGGTGACACTCTGGAAGTTAAAGAAGGTATGAAGCGTTCTGAAGCTCTGAGACACCACCTAATAGAAGATGACTTCCTATCCACACAGACACTATTTATATACTCTGTGGAAAAATGGATTGCTAGTTAGTGGGGTTTAATCTTTGCATAGGGAAGTTGATATATTTTGAGAACTCATAAATTGGCTTCAAGATCTCTGTTGGGTTTTTTTGTTTGTTTGGGAGGGTGGTTCTAGGAATATTTTTTTGGGGGGGGGAGTATGTTCTAAATGATTTCACATGTGAAGACAAACACTATCATCTATTTCTCTACTAGAAAAAGATCCAAACCCACTTGTCCTAAGAAGTGTTTCTATCTGATAGCTTGTAATATTATGTTTCTATAGCTGAGAAAGACAACACCTCTGTCTTAGGAGTTCTGGTGAGATAGAGTTGTATTTCTAGAAGAGAAATACCTGTCCAATTCTCTTCCCATAAGAGATAGAGAGCATGAGTAAAGGAAGGAGCAATGTAATATTTTTAAAAGATCAAAAACCAAAATGGACTTTGGAAAAACAGGAAGCTATACTGAATAGGTGACATTCTAGTTTATTCAAAAAACCTGGTGATAACTGCAAGTACAGAAACTGACTTTTACAGAGAAAACAATATACAAACACATCATACTGACCAACAAAATGTATGACTGGAGATTAAACAGAGTATTTCTGGGAAAAAAAAATGCTTAATAGCTTAATATCTGATCTAATAAGATAATGTCAATGCTCTTGAATTTTCAGTAAGTTCACAATTTATAGGAGGTCTCCTTTCAATAAGTATTTTCAGTTCCGTGCAAAAATAGAGTCTAAACTAGAAAGCTGGATGAAAAAAAAAAAATGATGGAACTCTATACCCACATTAAGTCCCAATCCTAGTGCAAACAACTCCAGTTTAATTCAGTCTCTGAACACTTGCTGTGGAGTATTAGAAACAGGATGTCTTGTGACAAAGATCGAAGGCTTGTTTTTGAAAGTTGAGCCTGAAATCCTTTTGCTTTGGTGTTGCCAGCTATAAAGAAGGATGATAGCATGTCCTTCCCACAAATAAGCCATGGGATGATATAAGCATCTATCAAGAGGTACTTGCATAAGTTTTTTACTTTTTATTATATTTTGGTCCATAAAATAAGCCAACTGAGTTCTGCTTTTGTACTGAAGGTATTTTTAGACAACCATGGTCCCAATTAATTTTAAAGCAGCGAACATACAGACCCCATGTATTTCAAGTGGCCTTCTGATGCAAAAGATCCATAGGTGCACCGAGTACTACTGCCATGACAGAAGGGTGAGAAAAATTACTGAAAAGAGGATCAGCAAGTGGGTGTAATTAAACCAAACATGAAGAATAGAAGTTCATACAGCCTATGGATTGTTGACTATGCATATTTTCAATGTGATGCTCATGAGCAGATTTCTCTGACCCTTTTTCAAATTGTACATTGTTTTCTCTTTCCTGTACTTAGTTTTCATTTCTTGTCTTCCACAGCTTATCTCCATTTCTCATTTATTAAACCCATTTTATATTGTCTCTTCTTCCTACATCTTCTGCTTAGCAACTGTTGTGAACCCTGTATCACCCACAGCTTTCCTCTCTGACTTTCCCTTAGACTCCTCTCATCTTTTTTCTTACGAATGCAACTCATTTAAATTCATTTGCAGGATGTCAGCAGCTTCTCAGGGCTGTCTCTAATTTTTCTCCATTCCAATAAACATAATATCTCATCCAATGGATGACAAGACAGAAAACATTTGCCAGTCTAGAAGGGACACCCCATCTGCAGGAGATGTAATTTTCTCCCCATTGCAATCAGTATGGATCTTCTAACATGAAACCAATAAAAGACACTGTTTCATCATAGGATTTTGGTCATCTTGTATAGAGAGATATTGAATACAGTGACAGTCTGTCCACAGAGCACACCCTAGGCGGCAGGAACAGAGCACTTTCTACAGTCTGTTGAGCTGTTCCTTCCAGAAGTAGCAACTCATGTCAGTGATTAACAAGAAGCTGGTGCAGATTCAGCACAGTTGGAGGCCAGTAAGCTACAAGCTGCAGTGGCAACAGCAGTAAGTGAATTTAAAATTAGATACTAAAAACTTTAAAAAGGAAAACGAGGGAAAAGATAGTTCTAAAGAATTGTAAGTGGATTTTAAAAAGTTGTGAAACTTTTTCTACACCCATATTTGAGGAAATTTTTCCAGCAAGCTTTACTCACCCTCTAATAATGTATGCTAACAACCATAATCTCTATCTTCACTGGCAGCAAATTATGCTCATTTCCTTTTTATTTGTTCTTTAAAGAGCACTTAGATAAAAATAATTGTAGCACTCTTCTTTTAGAATTTTGTGTATAGTGGCTAATTGATATAGATTTTCTTTACAAATAAATATGCTTTCACTGTGATAATATTGTTGTAAATGTATTTGTCTCAGACCATAAGCACAACAACATTTTGGACAGAGTTATCTATTGTCCCATTCTTCTTCAACTTTACAAAAAAAAAAAAAAAGGAAGAAAGAAGAATTTTAGGACGATTATTTTTGGTTTCATTGGCAGAAATTCCATAATCAGTACCTACGTTACAGTTCAGCAGTATGTTGTCACTGATAAGATGATCATCCCATATGGCATTTCACTGTTTCTGTTCTTCCACTTAAGAATACCTGCAAATAATATTTTTGTTATTTGTATGATTTTACATGCAAGGAAAGGAAATTCATGAACATTTATAACAGCCTCTCTAGCCTTATCCCAGATTTCATTCTGGAAGTGAATGAAATTCCCGAGATCTTCTAGGAATCTGTGCTATAACAACATATGGAACATTCATTTAAGGAAATGAAGCACTGTTGTTTTCTTTACCTTAACTTTACAGGTATGTTGTATGCTGAGTATATGCTTTCTTTTTTACAAGTTGTAACAAGAAAAACGCAGTATACCATGTAACAAACAGGGTTTTTTTTTCTCTTCCTCTTTAAGCAAAACACAGCTTGTAGCCAAGGAGTAACTCTCTAAACATAGACCTAAGAAATTATTAAGGAAAAATTATATCAATTACACTCCTGTACCACTTCATTACAAACAGATTCGAACTAGGTGTCATACAGAATATATTTCAATCTGGAGTACTTGGGAAGATTAATCTTTATTATGTGTATTGAGCCTAGAAAGCAATTACTCTGAAAAGGAAATAAGGGAGACTGCACATAGTAAGAGCTCCCAGAACAATATGGTAGACAAGACATTGTAATAGCTAAACAATACCATACATTGGGCCTGTTTTGAATACCTACAATTCAGAAAAGGTGTTGAAAACTTGAAAAATATTCAGAAAGAAACCAGAAGAATGACTCAAGATCTTCCTTCATGGAGGCACTTCATTATCTCATGTTGTAATCACTTCTTACAGTGAAGTTTTATAGTTGTATGTAGCAACAGACAAGGAGTAATGGCTTTAAACTGAAGGAGGGTAGATTTAGATTAGATTTTAGGAAGAACTTCTTTACTGTTAGGTTTGAGAGGCAATAGCACAGGTTGCCCAGAGAAGCTGTGACTGCCCCCTCACTGGCAGTGTTCAAGGCCAGGTTGGATGGGGCTTTTGGCAACATGGGCTAGTGGAGGTGTCCCTGCCACAACAGAGGATTGGAACTAGATGAGCTTTACCTTTCCTTCCAATCCAAACTGTTCTGTGATTCCGTGATTCTATATCTTAAATATCAATGAGTATCTATCAAGCAGACATTTCTCATATCAGAGAACACTGTGATCTAACAGTCATAATAAATTCCAATGTCTAGGAGCTGACAGAAACAGCTAGATAAATCCAGAAAAAGAGGTTACATTTTCAATAGTGAAAGGGAACGTTAGAACAGCTTTTCCAGGAATGGACCTAACTTTGCACTTTATAGACTCTGAACTGACTTGGAGTGTTGCAAATTCAGATCATGAATTTAAATCGGCTACAGAAACAACTGCTTAAATAGCAACAAAATGCAATTATGCAGACATTGGGCTACCAAGGAAGTCAAATAACTTAGAAGGTCATACTGGATCCTTCTTTTTACATCTACCAGTTAGTCCTGTGTATTGTCTGTAAAATGTAAGTATTAAACGCTATATTTTGTTTTGGAAGAATTTAATCTGTACTTGTATAGCAAAATTAGAAAACTGCAGAACATTCCTTATTCAGCCAAGCACAGTACTTACTGAACAACAATACTGTATTAGCTAAGAATGGAAATGGTTGTGAAGTCTACACTGCACTCTTTTCAGCAGTCTTTGTATATCTATCGGAGTTGTCCAAATTAAGTTAGTTCATAGCTGTGGGAAACTATTTCTTAAGGTAGGGGGAATTCTTGCTTGTGGTACTGCCTCAAATGTTGTTTCCATTACCTAAGACCATCATCATCTGCCAGGCAAAATACCATTAACTCCTGTCAAATCAATTAGCTTTATTTTGTTTCAGAACCTGTAAGGGTTAACTCTTTCTGTATTGAATGTCTTCTAATCAGATGTTATTGTCTACTGTGTATTTGTATACCATCTAGCAGAACAAGGCTTTTACCTAAGTATGTATCGCTGCAAGAATACACATAAAAGGTATCAACTAAAATGAAAATATCAAAGCCAGACTCTGTTTGTTTTAGATATCCTCTGCTGCTGACCTGGATTTTGTAAACTACTTAATATTTGCTGATGTTCTCACAAGAGTCCAAGAAATTGAAACAGTACAGTTCTTAAGGACCCCAAACATCACCAACCCATTGGCTGCATCTAGAGATAATACTGCAAAGCTTACATTTATAAACTCATGACCTATGATTTTGATTTTCAGTTCAACACAAAACAGAACTCAAAGTGATTTTGATTCTTCAAAAAATGGAGAGCTAAACATGTTTATCTACCAGAAGGCCACTGTGGTTTTCATTTCCAGTTCTACTGAAAAAACTGAAAAACCTTCATTAACAAGGATGACAGTGAAAATACCGAAAAGCCCACCACTGTAGAAGACAAAACAGGCACCATTTTAATCAATGCCTGTTATCAACTAAGTGAATACATTATATTAAACTTCACATGTTTGTGTCTCTTTTCCATCTTTCAAAGATGCAA
Source organism: Gallinula chloropus (assembly GCF_964237585.1). Taxonomy (NCBI): domain Eukaryota; kingdom Metazoa; phylum Chordata; class Aves; order Gruiformes; family Rallidae; genus Gallinula; species Gallinula chloropus. The sequence goes on along the minus strand of NW_028168137.1, from coordinate 112,150 downwards.
AAGGAACTACATATCTCAGACCACATCCAGCAATACATCCCTGTCCTGATCTCTTTAGCCATGCTGGAGAACTTCCAGGAAATGAGGAAAGAGAAACATATATCTCAGAAGTACAGCAGTCATCCTTTACAGCTTGGGCTTATGCGCGCCAGTGCCAGACATAATAAATCCAGATAAAAGAGAGTGTGAGATAACCCACATAAAGAACTATTCATTGAACTCATATAATCTATATCGCAGTCAATGAGCATGGAAGCAGGCTATTAAGCATGAACTCTACAACTGCCTTGTTAAGTGCCAGCAAGCTCTCGGATGAATGGAAGTAGGGAACAATTTTTGTGCAAGACTTTAACATCACATTGCCTGGTATTGGATTTTGAATGCTTTGGACTCTTTATGAATTTTTTATAAGTATTGCTTAATATGCAAGCTTTATGAGTTTGTACATTAACCAGAGAAACAGTGTAATTTATAGAAGACACAAGCAACTTTGCTATACTCAGCTAAAATTAGATAGAGACCTAGCCTTTTCCTATATGGCTTATTCTCAGTCGTAACGTAACATAGATCTCTATGCCCCCAAAATTACATGCTTTCACAATCAGCACCTTGTCCACTCTGGCAGTTTTTGTGGCTCCTTAGATCTTTTTTTGCATTCTCACTGCAAAGCCCTGTTGCAAAGAAAGCAAGATAATAATCTTCATCTTACACGTCTTCACTGGACATAAAGTTAACGAAATGACAGATATAAGACTAAATGGAGTAGAGGAGACCTACAGGGTTGTGGAAAGGTAACAGCTGTTTTTCCTCTGTAGCGGTGTAACCATCTCTTGTGTTGTCCTCTGTGCTCTCTTCTGTACTTACTCTCCCAGTCACTACACAGCACACTTTTTTGTCTTCAGATTTATGAAACTCAAATCTCATTGCTGCAGGGTATGAACAATTATGTTGTTCCTTGTTTTGAACCTGTTCTTCTCAAAGAACATAGGATCAAGATGTCGGGTCAAGAGTATCAGAGGGGGAAATAAGGCTGAGAGAAAACTAAGTTTTACATCAAGAATATGAAAATCAAGTAAATAATAAGCAGACCAAACAAAGAACTTCCATGAATAAATAAACTAAAGACTACCCACCTACCTTTCAAACATTCTGCTACAGCCTTTTCAGAGTAAAAAAAAAAAAAAAACCAACCAAAAGCAAATTTTGTTATTGTAAACTATGCGCTCTGGTTGGTGCTCTGGGTAAGCCACATTTCCTCTAAGGAGTAGAGGAATATACAATGTGGAGAATTCTAATTTCCCACTAGTTTCAAGTGGAGGTTATAGGTCTTGGGCCTTTTTAGCAAAACATGCTGCAAATCAGCCAGGCTAATTATGGAGGAGAGAAGGGAGTAGAGAAAATTCCTCCTTTCTAGGCCACTGAAGGATGCAGCATCCCAAAGGCAGAGACAGATTTTGCATGCATATGTGAGTAGAAAAGCACGATGCTTGCAAACTGGCAGATCCTGCAATCCACCTATTCCACCTATGCCATAGACTTTTGAATGCAAACGCAGAGCAGCTGCACTGGTGAAATGCTGATTTTGGTGCAAGGAAGTTGCGCTACATAAGGTACTGACAGCTGAATTCAGGTGCTACTTTTCACTATGTGCAATTCTCACTGAAAACGCTCACTGAACTGTAATGCTACTGAGCAGTCTAAAGCAACATAAAATAAATGGGTGGGCAGAACCCTAATATATGCATTGGAAAGATAACTAATGTGGCTATTTAAAATTTACTGTTAACCTTATTGAGCAAACCTACATAAAATAACAAAAAGCTACTTCGTGCAAGATTCATCTACCATCGTGAGAAGGTGATAAGCATTTTGCCAAATGACCATATCTACTCTTTGAAATCTTGTCTGTCTCCCATCTCTGTATGCCTTTCTATGACATCATGTTGTTTCTATGCATTTGCATATCACCTCCTGCCTTCCAGAAAAATCCTCCTCCTACAAAGCTTTATCATGTGCTGCTTTGTTCTTAATCTTTTTTTCCCCTCCTGTTACATATCCTTAATAGGCTCTTAGTACAGTGAAGCCCCAACATGTATAATCAACAGATTCAAACATTGCACTTTGCTCTTAGAATAGAAATAAAATTAGATAGCCAAGGAAAAATTCAATATTATTCAATAGTTACCATTTTTAGTCATTTTTATGCAACATTTCTCTTTCAGGTAGAAGAACAAATATCTAGTTACTTTTTTCCAAAACTCTAACAACTAAGCCTCCTTAAGATATGTCACTATCAAGATCAAAGAAAGTGGATACTCCACCTAGACAGATGGCATTCCCTCATCCTTGCTCAAATGAATCATTTTCTTCAGAAACCCAAAAGAATTTTCGGGGAGCGTTAGGAAAAATGCCTAAAAACATTATGCTATGTTAAAAATAGTCTGAATCAATGTTGATGACATTGCCTCTGAAGGTACCACAATCCTGCTAAACAGCCAGTATCTACCAGATACTACTGTATTATTTTTATTCATAAGAAAGAGTAATTCGGTTATGTCTGACATGCCAGAATGACAGTATCATTCCAAGAATACTGATAGAAAATCATTATTCAGGGGTATAGAACAACAAAATAAAAACAAACCATACTAAGACTACACAGTACATTCAGCAGGCTGCAGTAGGTTGTATTAACAGTAGCTCCTGCATTTCTTGTGTTTGTGCATACTTTTTTTCCAAAAGTCATGTCAGGCCTAGCAGTTTATTCTTTGTCTCTGTGTCCTTGAAATTGCAAGAATGGCGTGTTAGGATTGATGTATCTCCTGGCACTACCCCTTTGAACCAGATAATTTTTTCTTCAGGATCTGTGAATACTACCTGAACTTCCTGAGAATTCATTTTTAAAATCATAAGCATTATGTTGGGGTTTTCATCATTAGCATGGATGCAAGCAGCCTTATAAAGGGAAGAAAATATAAGTGCATGTTGTGATACAATCCTCGCGTAAGTTGTTCTTTTTGATGCCCACTGGAAAGTAATGCCATCAACAAAATCATAGAAAAACAAGACAATTATTACCAAAAGGGCTTATGACATAGTAATATTCAGGACTACTATTTGTATCTACAAGTTACAAAAATCCATTCTTCAAGGCCACCTTTTTACCTTAAATATATCATTCCCCATTCTTGAATAAAGACCTAGGTTTAGGTTGGTTTGTGTTTTTAAAAAGGTAAAATGAACAGGAAAATATATTACACTAGGAAAGTTAGAGATGCTGGACAAGCTTGAGGGGTTTTGCTATTATGGAATTGAAGCACAGAGTTGGAAACTAGATTTTCCCCAATTATTAAAAAGAAATTGAAGCTCATATGCTGTTAAATACTGAGTGTCCACTAACACCTATCTGAAAGTGGGTTGAGAAGAATTTCATTAAACTCTTGCTATAAAAAAAAAACACCTCATGTTTTTGTTAAGATAAAGTATTACCAACATGAAATAAATTAGGAGATGCCACTCACTCTAGCAGTTTTGAATGAGCTGTTGTCTTCCTTCTGAAGGACAAAGTTTTGAAACCCAAAATTATTCTTCCCTAAACTATTCACCAAACATGACTAAGAGTATGAAAATCACTTATGAATAGTCTGTGTCCAAAGAATGGCCTTGCCTTTGAATTATTTTTTTGCTAGGTCTCAAAAGATTTGATGCTAATCTCAACTAAATCCAGTGACTGAATCTTCTTCCTTCTGCTCCTTAGCTGTCTGACAAAAATCTTGGTTTGGTGATGCTCATATACTTGACAGCAGCAATGAAATCTCTCCATAGCTGATCTGTTAATAGTTATCTAACCCCAGTGAGTTTTTTCAATATATCCTATAGGATTGCTATTTCTTAGTTTCTCTTCCCTTAAAAGCTCCAAATGTATTTTCCAGCACAATCCTTAATCTGCTCATCTCCAGAATTAAAATGGGAAGTAAAATAGGTCATCTATTCACATACTCATGACTATTTAAAGCTTGTCAATCTGTCTCTCATAAACCTGCCTAATTTTCCTGCATGCCTTTCACTGTAATGAAATATTATCTATCAAACCATAGTTGTACAGTATTTTTTTTATTCCTTTTGTTAAAGGAACTTGGGAATTTAAGGGGGGAGGGTGTTTTAATTACACCTAAAATTTTCATCTATCATTCATCATCATCTCTATCCATTTTTCTTTTATGAAAAACAATTGCATAAAAAACTTGCAACAATACAATCCCGCAGGCTTGAACTTTACTTCCCTAGAATTAAGAACAGTGTAACATGTCCTTCAGATAAAACATGTTTTTTTCAGAACTCATGCTTATTCATTTATTAGTAATGATAAAAACTGCCAGGAGCTGTATCTCTTATGCCTCTGTGTAAAGAACGAACTGCCCCAAGGCTAAACATCTCCTAGAAAAAGTCTTCCCTTCTGGAAAGAAGCAACATCTTTATGCTAATGGTTACAAAATTCTCTGGATCTATTCTATTTTTCGGAAGAAAAGTTTTTTCCCTCCACCCCTCTTTTCTTACACTATTATACCTGATTCATGAAGAAAATACCTGCAGTTAAGCAACTATGCTATAAATCACACCAGTGTGTAACATTTCAAAATGAATTCTTGAAATGGAGTATTCCATTATGTAAGGTAAAAAGTGTCTTATATGATAGCAATATGGAACATGAAACCAGTATGGAGCCAAAGATTTTCAGTTTTTCAACTGTTCTTAATTCCACTGTTACCTTCAACAGATCCAAGACACAGCAGGATAGTCAACCTTTTGCCAAATGTGGAATGTGAATTCATATCTAAGCTCTGCAATTTGTGCTCACAACAGCCTTGCAGTTTCCCCACACTGAAGTTAAAGATGCTGCAGGCTCACAGTTTTGTTGGAACAACTTTGGAGAAATGAAATGTTACATTGAATTGTTTCAGGTATCTTTGACCTTATGCATATCCTATTTTTGGAATCATACTTTAGATTAATTTTTTTAGGTTAATATTTCTTCTAGATTTCTAATGAAAAGCTTGATTAGGTTTGCATGGATTGCTGTTACATTGCAACTGATGCCTCCCTAGGACCGTACAGATGCTCATTTATCATCAAAACATGTTTTTTCATCTGCAGTTGACAGCAGAAAACTAAAATGTAATTATCATCACTACATTGAGATCAAATCAAGTAGCCTGTCTTGCTCCTATCAAAGTCAATATTCCTGCATTTTTAAAATAAGAGTTCTTATAACAAGTTCTAATAAATTCACCACATAATCTATCTGCTCAGAGGGGAAAGAATCACCTACCAAATGCCACATTCTGTACTGCTACTTGATGGCAACCATGACAGTTCTAAATAGAATGGACTTAAATCTGCAGTGCAGAGCCAAAGGAATCAGCACACCTGTTTGCAGTTTTTGGCAGGGTAGTGAATAAATGATATGGCTAACAGTTACATACAAGGATTACACACAATATTCCACAAAATGCATTAAAAACTAATTCTTGAAAGACTGTTGGCCAGTTGCCAGCACAAACTCAACCTCAGTACATTAAGGTCTTCTCCCAACCATCATGTAAATCAATAGAAAAATATTTCTTTGTAAAAATAACTCATTTATAGAACTAGTGCTGCATAGTTACAGAATATAAACATGTGTTCTCCTGTTGTCACAACTCACTAGACAAACGCTGGAGCCAGACCTGTCAATCCTACTGAATCAGCATTCTCCAAGACAGCCCCATCTTATTTAGAAATTTCTGATGTTTCATTATACTTATCTGCTTTGCAAATGCCTTTTGAGAGTTACAAATATTTCTAATATTGTGCTTTTCAGCTATTATTGTTATCCAACCCTATTGACCTTTTGTCCGAAGGCTGCGGGAAAAGAAAGGGCATTTTAGCTAATAAAAACACAATCCATTCATATACCCAGAGAAGAACTGAATTTAGCTATGGCCTCACATACCACAACCATAACCCAAACCTGAGCAGGTGAAGGGAAAGATGATCCAGTGATTAAAGTAATTCACCAACAAACTGAGAGTCTAATTAAGGCTTACCACTCTACTGCCACTTCCCCGCACAACCTCATTCAGCTCACTCAACTACAGCAACCTGTGTCACACAGCATGGCCTACAAGAGGCTCTCAAAGAGGGTTAACTCTTACAGCTCTGGTACCTTATGCCCTGACTGACCAGCTCAGCCAGCCGCGATGCTCTCCCAGCACCCTGCATGAACATGACTCTGCTTCTCTACACCCACAGTATAAAGAGGCAGTCCAAGTTCACTTCCCAGAAATACTGGTACTAGCACTTTACTATTTCCCTGGTAATAACCGCATTAGAAGAGATCTATATTAAAACAATGTTTTATTCCTGGTTCATAAAGACAAGCATAAGAGTGAAAGTACCCAGTTTCTCATTTTTAGTTGATACACAGCTCAAACCTGTCCCATTTCTTCACTCATCTTCTTGAATCTCTCAAGAGTTATACTTCTGTCACCATTATGATCTCATAATAAAAGGTTCCTTTAGGGAAGGTGGAGTTCTCTTCCTAACTGACAACATTTGTCACTTCAAGAAGTCAAGGGCAAAGATGCTGTTAGCAGACATGATGCAGCAAACACTTGTACATGAGACAGTAAATTGCAGGGTGGTTTGTGGAATTTTTTTAATATTTGAATTATTCCTTAGGATGCATATTCCTTCTATACACTTTGTCTTTTATGTGTAGTCAGCTAAATCTATTTCATTATTTACCTATTCAGTAGGTAAAACATCCACTCTTCAAGCAAAAAGAAACCACAATATTCATTGCTCATTTACAAAACTTTTGTTCTATGAGAAATCAAAGATGGCTGTAATTTGGTATCTAAATACACAAACATACTAAAACCATTGCATTGGTTATGCTAAAAAGAAAAATAAAATCAGGTTATGGTATTCATTTTCAATACACAAATTTTATTTACTGTTGGTTTATATATTCTATTATGCCCTGTCACTGTCCAACATCTTCCAGGAAAGTATTTTTCATAGACTTTTATAGAAATATATTCTCTTATTTTTTTCTCTCTGGAATACTGAACATAAGCCAACAACTCACCCTAAGCTGTTGAAATTTAGTATTACCTGAAGCACTGTAGTGTGTAAAGCTTGGTAGAAGCAACCATTTAGAAGGTTTTAAGTCTGGTATCTTGGCCAAAATCCAGTAAGGCAAATAATCACCTGGCCTTCAAAAACCTGTTTGTAATGATACAGAAACAAGGCAGATTTATGAATGATTCAGTGAATCTGGGCCTAGCTTGACACCAAATCTCCGGGTTTCCTCAGTCCCATTCCAGCTTCATATCAAGCCTGCACAACATGTAGTTCCCTACACTGACATTTTGCTTATGAGACAAAGAAGCCGTATATTTTGATCCATCATGAGTATGAAGGGAAGTGCATCAGACTTTATAATTCTAGTGATACACTTTAATCTTGACCAAAAGCTGAATTTCTTGTAAATACATGCAGAGAGTCTGATCCTCTCAAATAACATAACACTCCCCCCACAAAGACCCAAACAACTACAAATAAACAACAAAAAACCACCCAAAACACACAAACAAAAACCCAAAACCCACAAAACACAGCGCTAGTTCATCAAACTTATTATTCTGCTTACCTCTCTTCTCTAGTAGTATGGACCGGAAAAGCCCAAGATGAGGAAAGCCTTTACAAACCACCAGTGCAATGCTTCCATCTGGGCTACAGAGTCAAACTTTCAGAAATCCATAGGCTCAGGCCACACATGTATTCCTGCTGCAGGACAGATCAACTTGACTGTTAGACAACTCCATCTGCAGCCGTCTGCATTCCATATACCTGGTGCAAAACTAGAAGATCCAGAGTACACTTCATAATGTGAAGAATGTTAAAAATGTACTATAAGTAAATGAAGACACATTTTATTATAGGGCAGTTTAAAACTGAAGTACCCACTTTGTAACATGAAGTCTATGAGACTGTGTTCTTAAATATTGATTTTGTATTCATTGTCATTGACAGGAGCAATTCTGCTTTAGCTGAATGTAATAAATATGACTTTAAAAAGAATAAGGCCCTTACAGCAAGAAATTTTACATCTATCTGTTTATAAGCCTAAAATTAAAACTGCTAGAATTGAAAAAAAAGAAAAAAATAACCAAGGGGGTTTTCAAAAATTTAAAACTCTATCATGCATAAATGGATCTCATCAGAGAAAGTAATTTCCCTGCAGAAAACACTCCATCTTTTGTTTTATGTAAGTTAGCAACATGAATATTTTATCCTGAGTGAAACTGCCGTTACCCTTTTGCATTTCATAGCTTTGCTTGGTGTCTCACATAAATAAGCACTTTTTCTTTTCCTTTTTTTTTTTTTCTTGCTCTCTTTGCTGTTCAAGTCTATTGCAATTACAAATTTTGCTGTAGCTCAGTAGATATTACAGTTTGGAATTTGGCATTAGCAGCAACTATATGCATATTTCTTCTCATCTACTTTCTAGAAAGGATGTAAAGCAAAAAGGATAAGGACAAAGCACTTCAGGGAGGGTGATTATTTTCGAGGTATCCATCATCATTTGGAAGGCACATGGACTATCATTTTCTTTGGGTAGTTTAGGTTTTTCTCAAAACCACTTTCAACCTGCACAAAATTTTGCAATTATAGAGAAGGCAGAAAAAACACCTACACCATATATCCCCATTAAAACAATGGCCTAAATGAATACTGAACTGAACTTAACACTGACATATATTTCAACTCTAGGATGGGAATGATAAAAGAAATCAGTACAGTGGATAGCACATTGCATTGCTGGGAGCTGTTGCACAAAACTGTGAGCAGAATAGGCTGCACAACACTGACCATATACAAAATTTTATTTTAAATGAGTTTCATCTCAAGAAGCTTAAAAGTAACTTTTTCGATCAAGTTGAGTTTAGAGAAAATAGACTATTTGACCTATATGCAGTTCCATTATCATTGTAAATTCTCTTCTTTGAGAGCAATTTTTTTTAAATTTTGTTACTCAGAATATGGGAGTCTGAGTGGCTGATTTTGTCCCATAGAGTTGTTGGGGTTTTCCTCAGTCATTTTAACAGGATTTCTTTTTCTAAGATTGAACATTTACAGAAAATAGTATCACTTGCAGATCCTCCACCTAAACAGGAATATACTTTCTTCTACAAATGTGGTCAAAATTTTGAACTGCAAGGAGTGAGCACCAAGGGCATGTCAAGAGGATATATTTAAATCAAGGTTAGCATGCCTTTGAACTACCCAGTGTCCAAGTGGTAGAGGGTAGCACTTTTTAAAGACATTAGTTCTGGACAGCAATACTAAAACAACACTGCCCCAGATAATTAGCTCTGTAAATCCACACTAAATTGCATATACTGTTTCCATTGCTAAAGAGCTAACTCCCAGGCCTACCTTCAGTGTTGACATTGCACAGGATATGCAAGCCATGCCATTCATTCCCTGTTGTATGTAGAGGCCCGATTACTGAGGAAAAAAAGAGACTGAATTTATGCTGGCTAAGGATGACCTACTTTGAATATTGCTGCAAGGCAGACCACCCGCACACTTTGTCAAATGATCACATAGGAAGAGTCTACAAGATAAAATCACTTCACTATTGCAATACCCTAAGTCAGCACCAAAAAGCTTTGCCATCTTAGTCAAAAAGTCATCAGGAGAAGATTTGGTCTCCAGAATACCAGTGTCTAACCATGCAAGGAGGAAAAGTCCAGCTACTGTCCAATAAAAGTCATCCAGTAAACAGAAGCAGTGTGTATAAAAACCGTCCCTCAGATCATTGAGTTAATTAAGTTTCAACTTTCTCTACTGCTGAAGTTCAGAACACTTTAAAGTTTAATATACTTCAAAAGACTTTTTCATTTCAGCTCTGAAAAGATTTTTGTCTTCATTATAAGGTTTTCCAAATTGTTTTGGGTGTGTGAAAGTGTCTGCACAGACAAAGATTCAAAATTCCTAGAATGAATACATCGGGACAAGAACACCCCATGCTTAGAAAGCTTAAAAATTGTCTCGAAGACATACATCAATGTCTGTTACCTGTTTTACAGTTAAAGGTCTACAAAGAAACTTGTGGTTTGGATTACTGGAAAACAGAAACAGCAAAGTTTCATCTTTTAATTAAGTTATTAGCTCAGAAAGTGGTATAAAGGGGACAGTTTATCAATGCATAAGATGGGAATTTTGGAACTTAGGTGAGAAAGTATGCAACACGCTAGAGAGTATGACTTCAGTATTCAATGTTTAGCTATTGCAGAATCATAACCTGAGTTAGTAAAACTGCTTCCTTTTATAGTGGTTTACATGTTATTACCCATCCCTGTGAGTCCTTCTCAATATGAAACTAATTGTTGACACAGTAATTTAGCTCCATCTTTGGTGGTGTGGTCAACATATTTGACATACTTTGAAAATCATTGCTACATTTTTTCATTAAATTGTTACGGAAATCTACTGCATGTTTTGTTCATTTTAACTTATGAGGTCCTAACTCATTGTGTATAAAAATATGCTGTTATATCTCAAATGATATTCCATATGGATATAAAATCATTACAGATATTGATGACTATTTGCTAGTAACCTTCATGTCTCTTCAGTTTTTCCTCTCTATCTACTTCAATTTGCCTTTACTTCTTTCAGTATACTTTACCTCAGTAGTGACCAGAGGGATTGTGAAGCTTACTTCATTGGAAACAGAAATAGTGCTATATAAATACCCAATCATCTCTGAGTTAAAAGTTTTCAAAAGAAAGTTAACAGGAAATACACCAGAAAACAGCTGCCTCTTCTACTATAAAAGTTTTATATAAAAGAGCTATAACTGCAGGAGGTTACATCTATGAAAAATGCTGAGGATATTCTAGAACCTAAATCCTGAATTATGATGATAAAAGTTACAGTTAATGACATTTATAAATTAATTATTAAATGTTATGTAGAACAAGAAGTTTGAATTCCTTTAGATAGTCTGAACTTTCTAGTAGTCCTCAGGGTCTTCTGTATTTCCAAAACCATGACGGCTTTTAGGTCAACGGTCTTCTAATTCTGCTGTAGAAGTTGAATTGGGACCACAAATCTAATTTTCTAATTGCAGAGTGAAAAAAAGAAATACTGCATTCATTTTTTGGAAATATTAAAAGGAATCAACTTACCCTTCCTAGACAGAGAAACAGCAAAGCAGTGGAACATCATTCATGACTGAAGTTGCTGTATTAGCTTGCTTTTAAAGACACCCCTATATGCAGGGCAAATTATCAGTGAGCAGGAACTCTGCCTCAGCAGTGCTTTTGGACAGAGATGATTTTCTAGTTCCTTCATACTTTGATTGCTATAATGTATTGTCCTTTAATAGTACAGCCATAAGTCACTGTTATTTCCTGTATTTTAATGTAAAACAAAAAAACAAAAGAATGGTATAACTCAAATAGAATCTCGTGCTAATACTCAAAGCAACGGAGTTTAACTTTGTGTCAGAGTAGTTACTCAAATTGTCCATAAAACTCTATTTCAAAAACCAGCTTAATTTTATTATCAGGCTTGTATTACTTTGTTCTTATTACATTATGACATCACATTTAGCAACAAAGATTTCACACAACCTTTTAACTGTGTTTTTCAGAATGTAAACACTGGACAGACAGAAGCTAATACAAGGAAATAATTTTCCTAAGGACTTGGATTATTTCCTAATTGTTCATTATATATGTATTTTCTTGCCAGAAATCAAGACTTAAAATTCCGCCTCCTTCAAAGCTGTAATGTTATTTGGATCTCTGAAGCATTTATATTTAATTTCACAGCAGTGTCACAACTCAAGTGGTATATTTTAACGTCTGCAGCAGCCAATTGTTGATTTATTTTCTTTCAGGCAAAATGCAAATAATCTCTTAAGAGCTTTGCTCACAACTCTTGTGTTTGAGTTAATATATTTGAGGTGAATAAATTAAAAGAAGTCCAAATATTAAAGTTTAAAGCCCTCTTGAGTTTAAAAAATCCATTCAGTTTAAAAAAGATATTCAGAAGTTTTCCTATGAGAAGTAACAGGGAATGAACTCACTTGAGTTCACCTTGGGCCACCTCCAGAATAGAGAGGTATGCCAAGCATGAACTTCAATTGTGAGGAAATGAGCAGCTGTAGTGACAGAAAAGCTTTTTGAGCTCTCCACTAGAAGGCCATTCTTGGCTGTGGAGACACTCCTGTAAGTCATACTCTCAAATTACCTTGGGGCTTACCACCTCATGTAGCAGTCCAGAAAGGACAAAGACATCGGGTGCTGCCTTTGTCAAAGCATTCACCTTCCCAAACCAGGTTTTATAAACTTCTCTTAAAATACATTCTCTATTTGGTGTGCTTAGAGGCTGCTATGACTGAAGTGTGAAAGCTCAAGATGATAGACTTCAGAGACATAGATACCTGCATTACCTCAGTACTGTCCATTAGCAAAGAGAGGGAGCTTCTCTGTGAGGACAGACTAGGTCCTCAAAGTCTCAAGTGAGCAGATTTCTTTGCTGGTATGAAGACTCCAAATCCATGGTTCCCAAGTGATGTAGTCTGACCTACACTGGAAGAAACTACATCTCCTGGGTGGCCCATAGAAAGGAAAAGCTGTTACACAGAGTGACCACTGGTTTGGATTTATTACATACCTGTGACATCATAACATCACCCAGATGCAGGTTAGAAACTCCCAAATTCCTTATGAGGGCAGCTCAAAGTTAAGCAGCTTACGTGAAACTCCTATAGATTTCGTGTCCCACGAGTACTCCTTGCAAGTCTCCCATTTTTCATGTCTGATATCTACGTGTCACCTGATAGCACAAAAAGAGAAAAAAGTCAAGATTTTAAGGAGCTGCCTAGCTAGTCAGTTTCAGGGTGAGACTACAGATTATAATGATAGTCAAGCTGGCTAGCTACAAGGCCAGGTTTAAAAATTCAGATCAACCTCTTATGGTATCTAGAGCTAAGTGTCCAACAGAGACAAAAGCTTAGCACATTTTTTTTTAAAAACAAAAAAGCATGTGTTTACAAAAAAATAATGCTGTGGGACATGACACAATGGGAACCAAAGAAATTTTTTTAAATGTCACATTTTCCTAGAGCAATTTCCAGTAACAGTAATTTTCCAATAGAAAAGTTTTGTCAAATCGTCAGTGAACACTGGGAATTTTTCAGGATGAGCTTAGTTTTTCAAATAACGCAAGGAATAGGAAGTTAGAAGGTTTGGATTTTCTGACCTCTCTCTCAACACAGTAAGAACATTTATCTAGCTTCTAAGAATTTTCAACATTTTTTCAATGGTGTCTTGTGAGATGATTTAATTTTTGTAAGATTCACATCTGAGAGCACTATGCTTTTCAGAAAAGTAGTTCAAACCCTTGGTCAGCACATCTGAAAATCACAAATATTTCAAATATTTCATTTTTTCTTCACTATCTTCCAGCTCTAAAAAAAATCAACAACAAAAAAGACCCCACAAACACATGAAGCCCATTTCTGTTCTCATTGGAATCAATGAAATTAAGTCAATTATGTTCAAAGAAGCAGGATGGAGTCTTAAAGTACAAGTGCTGTAATGAACACCAAGTATTGCAGAGATAAACAGTTTTCAGATTTCAGACTATCTTGAATCAAATCAATCCCTACTAAATTCTTTCTAGTTTAAAAACATTGTTAACTCTGTATCTAACAATAAAATTGGTCTTTGGACCAATCTATATTTACCCAATTAACTTTTAATTTTATTTTTAGACTTAATGAATCCAGTTCATGAAAAATATTAGTATTTTTCCATACATCTTTCATCCAAGAAGACATTTTCTTTTATACAAGATGTTTTCTATTCAGAAATTTAATCACCTTTATAAAAAGATAGATGACTACCCACCCTGACAAATTGTTACTACTTAGAGGAAGGAGCAACAATTATCACAAAAATTATGCAAATAATTTCATAGATTTTTTTCTCTCATTTGTATATTTTCTTGTGAAGTCAAGATTTCAAGGTTTAGCTTCTCTGCATTTATTCCAGGTTATCAACTTTATAACTTTCATGTTCTATTTTCATAAACACTGAAACCGTACTCTGAAAATAAAATCACTGACCAAAAAGACTGCATCAGAAAAACTTAACCTATTACATATTTTTGCTATAACAGGACAAATAAGAGTATGTGTCTGGATAAAGCTAATTAATTTACAAATTAATAATTACAGAGGAATGACTCAATTTTTTTGTTCAATTTTTCCATTGATCTTTATTAGAAATAAGAAAGTATCTTAATTCTTTAAGAATCATACAAGTGAAAAACAATTATTCAATTACTCAGCAGTAGGAAAATCAACTGGTTAAAATAAACTCTAATGTCTTTATTTTTCTTAATTTTCTTTCAACTTCTTTTGTGCATAAGATGGCTTCTTATATTTGAAAAGTTTCACTCCCTTTGCTTTCAGGTAATCATAAGCACACGCAGCTTGGAGATAGAGATTCAAAATTATATATTTCACTAATTAACTCTCTACTTTCAGACAAGCAGATGCATTTGTCTGCTTTATCATTACATGTTGCAATATTTTTTCTTTTGCAGGACAATACATTAAGTACAGTCATCAATAAAAAACCCAAGAATGTCTTATTTTGGGATATGTTATTTTTTTAGCCACCCAGACAAATGCTTGTTTTGACAAAGGAATCTGTAAGGACAAATGACATTTCAGTAAGAAGTTAGTATTACAAAGTCATCCCATTCCAGCTGGTGCATCTCAGTATAAACTACAAAAGCTGAGAATTCATAGCAAATAAACTCACATTAAAACAAGTTACACCCACAAAACAAAGGTGAAGGCAAACATATCAAGATCTGAGGAATTTATTTTTTTAATTTTTGTTCACATACCTTTTATCTGTATACTATTGATAGCTCAGTACAACATAAATTATCAACATTGTAAGATACCCAACTAATGTAGGACCTTGTCCAGCGACCTCCAATATTTCTGGATCAAGTCCTTCAGCAGCCCAGCACATTCGATTATCATATTTTCCAAACCTCACCTCCAGCCTACCAAGATCAATGATAGAAGGGAAACATCCCTCTTCTGAAACCAAACACCAGGATTCAGAAAGCACCAGACCTGTCATTAAACGAAGAACTAGCAGCGTTGCTTCAAGCAATGTGTGACAGACTGACCATGCGGTTTTATCCACGTGTTCAGCAATTTTAAAGCATTACCAAAGTTTCAGACTGACTGTGCACAATGGGTGTATAGTAATTCTGATGTCCGGCGGGACTACTGAAAGTATTATGCACTGGTAAATATTTTAAACCTGGTAATCCAAACCTTAGGTCTAATAACCCTATCCTATGGCTTTGTTTGGTCTTTGCTATTGCAAATACATTTTTATTTATGTTTGATACTATAACCAAAAGTTGTAGCACAATCTTCATCCCCTGTCCTGCCACAGCCCCAGAATATATCCAAAATTTAGTAATTCCTTGTATTATGAATTGCATCTGTCTCCCACAGGAAGACTGCCATTTGGTGGAAACTACTCCATAAGCGTTTTGAATGGGGTGTCTTCATCATGCATCTGTACAGAACATAGAGGATGCCATCATTCTGAGGGTCAAATGTCTCTCGAGAGTCCACTTTTCACTATTCTTTTCATTCCCCATGTACCTGCAATTTTAACTTGAAGTCTTGATATTGTTCCCTTGCTGACTAACATGCTCTTCCTATCTTTCTGTATTTGAATTACAATAGTGTAAACAGTAAAGCATCTGGCAGAAACATGAACACACCAAATTGTGCCTGAAAAATATTTCTCATAGACTAAGGAGAATTATTAAAGACTGGAAACTAATGAGAAAAATACACACATTCTGCAAACTTTTATCTTGGTTCAAAAAGATTCACACATCTGCATCATCTGAATGATATCAAGTGTCAACAGCAAACTTTGCCTTTCATCTACCTAACTTGCAGAAGAAACCTCTCATTTAATTTGTACTTTGATACGTAAAGGCACAGAACACACCAGAGTTGAACGTACATTTACTTATAACCAGGTAAAATTCTCTCTCCTCTTTCCATACTTTTCCTTTCCTCTTTTTCACAAAACTGTCAGAAGGGTTGTCTTCCCTGGTGCATATTGTAGCAAGAATACTAAGAATTCAATCCTAACTGCAACCTTCAGCTTTTAGAATTGTAGCCTTCACTGCCTAAACTTCCTTCTAAGCCTTCAAAATTGCAGCTAGTAAGGCTGCTGCCTCTCTCTTGTTCAAATTGCTTAGCAAAATATTCTGATACCTTTGCTCTCAAAACCATCAGGGTTTTTTATGCCAATTGATGGGGAGCAGAAAACTGACAAACCACATTCCCCATGTCCCTCCTCACCCAACAATAACAGCTATTCAAAATTCAGTTATCAATATTAAAATCATTTCAAGCCAAAGGATTTTTTTTAATTAACATCCTTGTCAAATAATATCACATCACTTCCCATTTTCTAACTCATATCTAGAGACATGACAGACATGACATTTCAATCAAATGGGCATCTTTACTTTTTTATAGGCTATCATGAGGAAGATCAAGCCATTGTTCAGAAGACAGAACATCTGGTAACACGTACAAAGTTACACATACTTACAATTCGTCTTTCATAATCACCTTGATAATCAGATGGCTCTGGTTTTGGAATTGTTCTGACATCTTTTTGTTTCAGTTCTTTACTGTGAAATGCACTCCAAAGATTCCCAGTGAAATTATTCGTCAACATCTTGACATGTTGTAACCATGATGGGCTTGGATCACTTCGATCTCTTGGAGGAGCATTTCATCAGACACTTTAATATCATGTCTATGAATTCACAATGACATGCTCAGGAGATTGAGAATAAGAAATTTGCAGCACTATTAAATGTAATAACGAAATTTTTTTTTAACCTAAACTATTTCCAAGCCTTTTTTTTTAAAGCAGAGAAACCTTACCTCTGCTTACAGACTAGACTTACAAACTAGAGCCAGAGTGTTACTTAGTCATCTCACAATGGGACTTCTAAGAGGCACCATTCATAAAAAGGTGCTTTAGACATATGATCAGAAGTGCCACAGAGAAACACAAAAGTGGATTTTTTTCTTTTTATACTGGAACATATTCCCCTTTTGACGATATACACTCTTGACCTGTTTTTACCAGTCAAACATATGGGGGGCGAGGGTGGATTGTTTTTCTTTTAAAACTTCACAGAGTAATACATTTCCTCCAAGAATGACAAAAGTAAAGGCTCAACTTTTTGACTGCAACTTTACTTACAAAATTCACTCAGGACATAGGAGAGCCCTGCTAAGCTCCCATATTAAACAGGTTCAGGTGGTAGCTGAGGGTTTTTTTCAGGCAAAAGCAAGAAAGTCAAAGCAGTTAAACCCACACCCTGATGAGTTTTCTTCTCCCTGCATAAAGAGTATGCCCAATGAGGTGGGAGGAATGGGTGGTGAACGGCAGTCTTCATTCACTTGCCTTGCCAGGCACTGGATGGCTCAGCTTGGGAAGAATGAGGTCTGCCAGTCATGTTCTGAGCAAATATGCTGCATCAGCCTATTCAAGTGAGATACAGGAAGGTTATTCTAACTTGTGCGTACAGATGTGTTTCAACATGCAAAGGCTGAGGGTTTCTTCAGCAAACCCCACCACAAAATTTCAGTCATCTAGAGAACTTTTAGTCAAAACTGCTGTGCGCAGCAAGGAACCATCTGAATAAGAGCTTTAATTTCCTTCTGAGGGCCATAATTTCAGTTAGAAAACACTAAAGCAAGTGTTAGGCAGGACTTAAAGCCTTAAGCCATTTTTTGTGGCACAAGCTCTAATTGCCTATAAATCACGTTGTGTTATCTGTTTGGCACATAAAGCTTGTCTATAAATATGTAACTGTTTCAAAATCCATATTTCTGAATTGCACTAAATAAATCGAATTGGAAGTAGAGCAAGGGGTTTTGTTTGTTTTAAAACTCCACTTTCAAAGGAAACCACTTTAAGGTGGGGTATCTGGCATTCGGATGTGAAGGGTTTATTTTTGAAAATCGGTCCACTTCTAACCGTTATACATCTACGCAAGATTTGGTTTAATGTCTTAGAAATAATGGTCGCAGGAACTCCAGTGCTTTTGTGAGGTTGCATTAAGGAAAGGTCATCTCAGCTAGATATGTAGCACTAATAGCATTGGTATTAACAGTATTTATTTTCTCCCTGAAAAAAAAAAAAATCACAACACATCTTCCCCAGTTATGTTCAGTTAATCTGGACAGCTGTAAGAACTGAGTATGTCATATGCTGCTTGCCACCTTACTGGGAGAGTCAATAACAGAACTTAACCAATACATCTACTGCTTTTTGAACACATGCAAAATAATTTGGTAGTAAGGTGTTTTATCTAGAAAAGTGATATATCAATAGTTGCCAACCTTCCCTCCCTTCCTCTGGAATTTATGGAAGATCACAGTAATAATTTATTGCACTGTGACTGAGAGTCCATCGTGTATTAGAACTCATCTCTTCTGTGATTTAAAACCACCTACACAAGTGCATTAGAGCTATTTCTAAGATTCCCTGAGCTGTTTTAGTCAGTATGAATCATGAAGCCAGTGAAAGTTTTATAAAGTTTCACTCTTCTTAATTTATTTTTTTTATACCTAGAACAAGAGGGATCCAGCCTGGGTCTTGTGGGGGTACACAGAAAGGAGCACAGCTGAACTGTCTGTGTCAACACTGTTCTCTCTTGTGAGATACACTTTCAGCACAACATGAGTCTGGGCTCACCATCCTCAATGCTTGTGCACACTATAGGCTCTTTCCTAGGCTATAGCTTACAGAGGAGTGGAATAAGGTGGATTTCAGACACACTCATAGGCCACAAGACACACACACAAAAAAAATCTAAGACTATTCAGCCACAGGAAATATTTTCCTATTATTAAATAAAGCAGCCTCAAAAGAAGTCTGCTCCCAGAAATTCTGCATATCCCAGGAGAGCCTGAGCATACTGAGTGGTAGGAGCACATCGCTGGTGAGTAAATCCTCTCACTGAACATCATTATGAATATGGTAGCTGGAGCTAGATCCCAAGCAGAGTCTTGGTATCACCAGATGTCCTTGGCTTAGAATAACCAACTACTTTGCTGATGCTGTATACTAAAGAACAAGTATATATGACATGCAGTGAAATGCTGCATGTCATGATTGTAAAGCCAAAGGGGACCTACAACTGAAGGTCAGGGAAAGCAGAAACATGTGTCTTTCAGGAGGTAAAGAGACAAGATTGACCTGTCCACGAGCATTGTCTCACTCTATTAAAATTTCAATAATACCAAGTTAAAGACACAAATGGATTCTCTTTTGTATACTCAAAAGAGTCGTCTAAGTTTTAACTTTAGTAGGAAACCAGCAGAGCAGTATTATACATGACTCAGAGAAGCCAAGGACATTGTTGTGTTGGTGTCATCATTAGACAGCAAAAAAATAACGCGGCAAGAAAATATTATTGCACCAGGAGTGTTTCCAATAACACTCCAACCTTCACCACATCCCCTCCAAATCCAAACCACGCAGAGTTGTTTTTCTAAAGAGCCTGTGGAATTACTTTCCCTTTTTTCCATGTCTAATGGCACTTGTGCAGTTTTCATCAGGCGTAGCCAGATACACCTACTAAATGCCTCACAGAATTGTGCTTGTTCATGTCTATGCAGAGAGAATGGCAAGTAGAGAAGAATACTGATTTTTCTTTATAAGTAGCTCTATGTGTACTCCAGGAATAGTGAAAATGGACACATCCACTGGGGTGGATTCTGCTGTTATGGCACGCATGGCAGTGAGAAACTAAAATCAAAAGAAAATGAGTGTTTCAGTCATGTGAGCTGCTTAGAGCAGCCAATGGAACAGATTAGCTCTTCTACCTTTCCAGTAGGAATTATGTCTACCCCGGCATATTATAATAGAACTTTACAGCGGGATGTTCGTAGTTCTGTTTAAAAACTTGTATTTGAAGCGTGTGGATGAAATGGTTTTCATTTCAGATCTACAAACCTTTGCAGACATCCAAAAGAGGTACAAGGAAAAGTCAACCCCATTTTGAAAACGTTCATGCAGAGCAAAGGAATATTTAATTAGTTTCCCAAATTAAGATTTTTATTACATCCTCCCTGTCATGCATTTGTCTAATTGGAGATGGATTTATAAGATGATAGAAGACAATCTTGGACAGCCAGATGAACTAGACTGTGAACCTGTCCCCACTAGGAAAAACCTTGGTTTGAAACAGCATTTGCTTGCACACAAGCTGTCACACACACACACAGACACACACACACACACGTCTTTGATCTGGACAAATGCAAAACTATGTGTAATTCAGTTTTCAAAGCAGAATTTACCAGTCAGTATTGCTATAAAGCAATACTTAAAGTATTGCTTTTGCCATAACATGAGAAGCATGGCACTGAACAAAGGGATAGCCACAATTTTGTTATAAATAACAAAAATACAACAAGCTTGAACAGATAAAGGTTAATGTTAATGTTCAATAGTATTTGATGCCTTTTCAGTAAGTGAATGTACTGCAAATGAAGGCTCATGCTATTACGCTGCAATATGAAGATGTTGCACAACTGCAACAGCTGCAAACAAAAAGTGGTAAGTAGAGTTCTAGATTCTGCAGGGCTTCTAACACATCTTAATTTCTCTTGATTCCAATTGTAAAATGGGAAACAATATCATCCTAAAAATAGAGTCAAGCACTTTTCATTATTCTCAATTGAGGAATTCTAAGTCTCATTTCTAGAACTAAGCCTAAACACTGCCATAAATTAGGTCCATTGCCTCAGAATTGGCAATTCCCATTCTAGGCTTCTAGCAAAAGCACAAAACAAAATTCTCTGACTGAACAGGGGCACTCTGGAACATCAGAAACTTCCAGTGAATACTAATAGCAAGACGATTACAATCACTCAAACAGATTAAATTCCTTCATGAAAATTTAAGGGACAATCTAAAATAGCAATTAAAAAACCACGCAAACAGAATTTGTACATGGATTATTCACAAATAGGAAAGAGGATGCATTAGTCAAATTAATTGTTCTTTCGAATTGCTCAAACAGCTCTCTCCAAGTGTTGTTTTCTGCCATCAGTGACTCAGAGTGCACCTGTGGGCAACCATCCTGGCTGAGCTGTTGCTTTGGTATGATTACCTCTTTTCTTCCTGTAATCATATCCAGTAACTTGAAAAATAAAAGTAAAATCATCAAAAAGACCCCATACAATAAGTCTTTGGGTTTAATTTGTTTTTCTGTATTACAGATTAATACTGCCTCAATCTACCAGCATTGTTTCAAGTGAAATACAAGAAACAAGCCTTCAGAATGAATGCTGTGTGACTTGCATACTGGTATTTCTTTGAAAATCTGGCCAAAATAATAATGGGAAAAGCAAATATAAGGTAAGAAGGAGTTGAGCACGATAAAGTATTAATGCACACATCTTATTTCATTAAAGTGACACTTTTAGACTGATCAATCCCCTGATAAACAAATATGAAAGCAAATCTTTGCTCTGCTAGTTGATATCATAGGAGTTACCGCAGACATTAACGAGTCAGGAGCTGTATTTGAGAGTGGAGAGTAAAAGAAACACTGAGGTAGTCAACACAATGTAAATGCCCCACCTTTATTCTTCCTTTGTTGCCCGAGAGAGTTGCTATTTACCATGTGTAATATATACTAACACAAAAAATCTTCACCAAATCTAACCACTTAGATCGGCCCTGTAAAAACATCCCTATGTTCATATGAAGATATAATCCTCAAGAATAAACACACAATCTCCATGATTAATCTTAGATTCTCCATTCATTATTCAAAATCTGCCCCAGCCTCACAACACATTTGACAAGATTGCTATGGCAAGGTTGCAAAGGTGCTAAAAGAACCCCTTTGCAGCAGGCATTAGCAAAGCCCATTGAGGAACGCACACCGCTTGGTAAACATTTTCTTCTTTTTATTTTTAAGCTCAGATAATGGAATCACTGTAGGTCCTCAGATATAGACCCAGTCTTGGAGAACATTTTGCAAAGTTTTGAAGCACCTTACTTGGTGAAAGTAAGGACAAGAAGCAAACACAGTAATCCTAATTTCCCTTCGCTTACATGGATCTCGCACGGCTGTGGCTGTTTATTTCAGTACAGTTAGCCTAGATTTACACTAGCTCAGTTGAAAATGACAATCAAACTACCTGTCTGGCTAAAACTGCAGGATGCAGTTCAAATATTTAAGGTGAAATTTGCTTAGGACATTTACTTATATTACACCATTTCCAGGAATACCATTTTTGTCTATCCTTGCAAACGTACCCATCCCTGATAGTGAATCCAGGTACCATAATACACTTCCCTGGAAGTTACTTTAACCCTGCATCAGCTATTGCTCTCCCAAGCAATTCCTGGGCAGAGCAGCAGAGTGAGGACGCTCCAGAGCGTCTCCCCATCCCCAGGCATGTGTGCAGCCACCCTGGAGGGTTAGGGGCTCACTGACCCCTGTGGCCCACAACAGTCCCAGGTGTTCCTACTTTGCAGTTGAGACATAACCTTGAAGTCTCATAAATGCCTGGGTATCTCATAATGAGCTACCAAGTGCATCTCATCTAAAAATAAATTACTGCAAGGAGGGTGAATGCTAAATTTCAACCTAGCAGGAGGTTATCCAAAAGCACTGGAGTTAAGATATGTAACAGCACAGTATATTCTGACAGAAGATTGAAATGTTGAAACAATTTTTTTAAAGCCTTCCCTTAAAATAAAGCTCCTTTCCTGGCTCGAGAAAATTGAGTAATATTTCATGTCTACAGTTATTTGTGATGATGAAAAGGAGTTCATCTGCTGACAACCTGTCCCTTATACATCAAACGCTTCTCTAACAGTGTGAGAGGAGGAAGACAGTCAAGTGTGATTTAAGTGAAAAGAATCGGGTCTCTGTACATTCTAAAATAAGGGTTGATTATAAAGTGTATGCATATGTATGCCTATAAATTGGTCTACCATAATTAAAAGTTGTTGAAAATTAGTCTTACTCCCCCATTCCCACAAAATTTTCCCTGTTTCAACACACTGAAATAGCAGACAAAAATCCCCAAGACAGCTTATAAATTCAGCCTCATGAGAGCTAGAATTCAATTACATTTGCTTCTGAGAACAGGGTTCTTTAGTAGAATAGAACACTTGTGAACCAGCACAGCAGCATTTTCAAATCAAAGGTTTCCAGCTTTCTGCTGAAAGCTGAAAGTTTCTGTTTTCAGGTGTTTCATTTTTTTTGCTAAGAAGTCAAAACTGTCTGTAAAGAGCACACATTTCTCACACAGAAAATAATTTTAATAAAGAAAATAATTTCAACAGAATATTTTGCACCACTTCTACAATGAATTCATGCTGGTTTGCCTTTTACAAAGCAACAGCATGAAACCTCAAAGTTCAGAGCTAATCCAGCAGAGCAGTCTCAGCCCCACTGAATTTTAATCACAGAGTGCACCCAGCACACCCACAATGGCCAATCTCACAATATTCATTTAAATCAGGGGAAAAAAAGAAAAAAAGAAAAAAAAAAAAAAAAAAGGAAAGAAAATCCTTGCTTTTTCTCCTCTTGGTGGAGCCTTCTTATATTTGGATGTATTTGAATTACGCTTTTTTATCTCCAGTGACAAATCTGTTATACCTTGGCTGCACCAACGTCTTAGACACATGCTATTTCTTTCATTCATTTCCCTTGTGCTTTTACCTCGGTACCTAATGCGCTGTCAGAATCAGAGAATCCATCCATAAGTATTATGTGATGAGTAACTGCTGTATATGCAAGCACACAGGAGAAATGAGCTTTCACTTTTTCATCGCAATCATTTACATAGCGAATATGATCCTATATAAATTACTTCTTGTCATCTCTTTACATTTGATCAGCTGAAGGCTCCTTCTACTGAAACTAGAGGGAAGAAAAAGAAAAACTACCAGCAATATGACACTCCTTTACACTTAGAGTTTGAAGGTTTGTACAGTTTTATATTCAAATTGCTATACTTTCTGATGGTTTCTCTTCTTAGAAGAGCATTCCTTTGATAGTCAGACAACTTCTATCTTATCCCTCCAGGCTAAAAAAAATCTCTATTTTCATGACTTCCCTCATAAAATTAGAATTTATGTATACCATAATATTAAGTGGAGAGGTGTTTCTTAAGTGGTTATGACCTGACAGAGATGCCTTAGCTGTGGGAGAGCTGACAAAGAGAAGTGTACTTCTGGAGGCTGGAAGAACCTGCGCAGTCTGCATTACTGACATATAGCTTCCTACTACAAATATTTTTCACATTAACATTGGTCTTCAGCCAATATAACAGTCACATATTGACAGGATTCATCCTAAATCACATCTTTGTCTACATTTCTTAATACAAAAAATTCCACTTTGCATTAAAGTGACAAAAGGGTATGATTTAAAATCTTAACACAAGGCAATTCAAACTGAAAAAACCAAGCAGCATAACATGTCTCTTTCTGTGCAGGTTTTACACTATATCTGAAATTGATGAATAATACTGAATATCCACGCCCTTCCATTAAAAAAAAAAAATCCAACCATATTTCTAATTAATATTTTCCACTGTCTTTAATGCAGGAAATGTTGGGAGTGAGGTAGAGGCTTGTTTGGGGTTTTTTATTGCTATATCACTGAGGCTTTCTGAGAAAAATCTGCCACAGTAAACTCTCTGTCCTGAAATGTTTAATGAAAGAATAAAACTGGTTTTGCTTTTGTTTAACACCAATAAAAAAGTCTGCAAACCACTACTGAAGAACGAGCCAAACTGTGCTTACTATACTCAGTACCATTAGTGGCAGAATTCAGGTGACCACAGTGATTAGCATAAGGCATATGACATTTTCATGCATCTGGGTCATCAAGATGAATGTTCTTAAGCACATCATCAGTTAAAAATAAAAAATACAAACTTTTTTAAATCTACTAAATTTATAACTTTTCTGTGGGTTTTTTACTACTTGAAGAAATATTCTTCAGCTCTGACCCACCACTCTTCTGTCCAAGAAAACTAGCCAAACTCCAGCAGATTAAAACTTACATTCAACATAACTCTGCGAGTAGCCTGAGAAAGTAGACCACATGAGTAGGCACCCTCCACACTGTAACAGCATCATCATTTACTCCTGTTATAAAGCATGTTCCTAAAGGGCGCGGGGAGGGGGTGGTGCATGCATGTGTGTCTTTTCTTCATTTTTAGATATTATTTTTAAGTGGGTAACCAAATTTTTCATGAACCAACAGATAAACTGTCACGTTTGGATGCATTAATAACTTGGAAGACAGGATGTGTACTTGAAGTTTGGAAGATTTGTTTTTAGAAAAACAGATTGCAATTAAAGTTGCTGTACTATTCCAACCTAAACACAAACATAAATTAAAAAGACCAATGAAAATGAGAAGTTTGAAAGTCCAACAATATAAGAATTATTAATTCAAATTACCCAAGAAAATGTTTTAAAAATAGAAAGCCTTCAAGGAACATCACAATTGTCGATTTGTTAAGGTTTCTGAGCATTGAAAGGTCTTAGTTTGTTGAAAATGGAGACCAGAAAAAAAAGATAACTTCCATTAGAGGAATACCATAACTTAGAAGGCCACTTGACTGCAGGTGTCTAAGCAAAATGTCATTAAATTTTTCATGCTTTGCCATTCACCACTGCATCTACATTTTCTGTTGTAAAATAGGACAGTAAGAATATTTCATATAACCGTTTTATTTAGCCAATTCATACCAAACCCAACCATGACCTCCACTGGCTTTTTAAGCATTATAGATTTCTTTAAATGTTTTCTTTCAAAAATACACTTCTAGGTTGAGAAATACCACATATGCAGAGGTCCTACACTGTCTTCACAAAATGTCTTCACAAAAAGGTCTCCTGTGATCTTGAGTGAAGTAATGTAAGATCAGAACGGAGATCTATTTCCCTGTAATTTTGGAAGATAAACTGCCTCCATATAAAGCAGAATCCCTACAAACTTGTGTCCACTAAACATTTATATTATACCTTTAAATCAATGGTACTCACAGATTAAACCCTTTGAGTTTAGGCATCAAGGTTTCTTTACAACTACATACAATATGAAACTCCCTCTTACAGAAATGCTACAATTGAACTCCTCCAAGGAGAAAACATGCATATTCCTTTACAATGCACTAGAGAAATCATCTGGTCACATAACTATATAACAATATGCATAGCAGAATGTTCCACAGATAAATTTCATGAAAACATACCGGGTTTGTTTTCTCAGCTCTGCCCAACTGATATAATGTGTCTTGACAGGCAAACTAATATAATCAACTTTGAGACAGGCTTCCCCTCTATAATTTTTTCTATTGCAAGCAGAGTTACAGATATTTACCTTTTAGCTCTGTTACATTAGTGGAGAAGCAAATGCAGCAAAGGATTGACTTCTGTTCTTTTAAAATGCAAGATTTCAAATTTTATACCTGCTTTTGAAAACAAACATAAAAATCTTCTAACAGGTATACCTTAGTGCTTACTTATCGACACTGTTGCTCCATTTGTTTTGCTGGTTTTGTTATCCTCCTTATAATCTAAATTATCTGCCATTAAAATTCATGTCCTCTCCTACATTAGGCTACATATCATCTGAGCTGGAAGTAGGCTACTATGACGATCACAGACTTTTTGAACAGCAATGGCATGTCTTTGGACAGAAAAAGCCTGTTAAAGAAAGTATGCATCAGTAGCACAGCAGAAGACCTGCTAACACGTTGAATTAATTTGTGATGAATATCATGCATAGACTTGTACAAGCAGTCATGCATCCACCATACTCTTCTCACTGCTTCGCACAGCCCCCCCATAGCTTAGATGATGATAACACCCCTCGACATTGCTGTTTTACATAATGCTTTTTTCAAAGTATTTCTTTCTTGATTTAAAAAATTAAGTAAACTGGTGCAGGCCTTCCTGATAGACCAGGAAAGGGGGCTTGCAGGGGGGATCTGTTTAAGAACTGTACCCTTCACACAGTTTTTCGAGTCCAGGAGGCACTAATAGTCCCTAATGGCCCTTCCCATCTCCCCAGGGTCCAATTTCAGGTGGGGCAGGGGTCCCCAGTGCTTGCCCAGCACAGTGTCTGTGCCCAGCCCTGCCCTTCCTGGTCCTGGCTGGACTTCCTACACCGATGCAGGACCTGAACCATCACCTTCGCTAATTGGATAGTCCCCAGGCATCAATGGAACCCATCTGTCATCAGCCCAGCTGGGGCCCTGGGGGACTTGCAGCCACTGTCCTGCTTGGGATGGGGTCACTCTCAGCACCACCTTGTCTTCCTTGGGTGGCAGGACTGATGCCTGTTTTCTAATCTAGCGTTTGAGAACAGTGGAAGTATTTTCAATAAGATTTTGTCCCAGAAACCAGCAAAAGTGCCACTATATACACTGAACTGTACTGTTCTTGCTATAAATGTGTCATTGATAAAAGATCTGGGGTGATGTTTCTGGTCCAAATTGACAAAGCAGTTCCTATACAACTATAATCCTGAATTAAGCACAAGGAGAAATGGAGTTTAAGGTTTCTGTATCGCTGACAAATAGCCACGTCACTGACACTTTATCTATCTAGGCATGCCTATGCTCTCTTACATACACACATTTCCCTGTTCAGGTTTATTTAACTGTGAAGGAGGACATGAAAAACTGATTTGATAGCATAGAATAGTTTGGTATTTCCAGGGCAGGTTCAGGTGGTGGAGTGTTCTGGGATTTTTTGTGGTATAGGGGTGATCTGGATCTGATTCTTATAAAAAGGTAGAAACTTGAATAAGTTCTCACAAGAGGGAATTGAGGAAAAGGTTTTACATAAGAGGGGTCAGACATTGCACTAACAGAAGCCTCTGCCAAAAGCTCCAATTCATCAGTTCCTGCCCACAATCCAAGCAGGTTTTCAATTAAATTGAGCTCTTTCCCTTCAGTTGTTACAATTTTGACACCCTGGAAAACTCCTGTCAAGACCTTTTTCATTAGAAAGGGTGGACATGACCTTTTGAGAAACAGTAACATTTTAAAAGAAGTAACCTTTTGACCCCTCTTCCATCCCTCTCCCTTGCCATAAAACAGCTATATGCATCTGCAAATGTTACTTCTTGGGAGAGCAGTATGGGGACAATCTTTCAGCTACAAGTAATGCTACAAAAAATATGAAGGGAGCCAGGACAATATCAAGTGGATCCCAGCTGAATGAGGAAATGAAGCCCAGGTTGCAGTTTTAGAATTGCCATATAAGAGAATATCCAAGCTGCACCCTTCGAAATCATAACACTATGGAAAATATTCCAGGCTCCTCCAACTAACAAGAGGTCTATATGATCTATTTCCTCTGTGGTCTGATTTACAGGAATAGCTCTTGACAGGAGGCAAGTTGGTAATAAAAAGTGAAGCTTTCCCACTCCTCTTTTAAGCATATCTTTAGATGTTGTCTCTCTCTTCTCCCCCCATTAAGTGATAGATCTAAGGACTAAAAAGGAACTGAAGAAGTGGCAAGATCTAACGCCTGTTGGACTAAATACGTAAATTATGAAATCAAGTCTCAGAACTGGGAGACCTTAAGTCAGAGTACTGGTAAATCAGGAAAGTGATGAAAGCAGCGTTCACCATTAGAAAGGGTGCTGATTTTATCTGTGACATTTCTAGCCCTCAGAAGTCTACAATATTTTTCATATATGATCAAAGAAAATGCATTAATATTTGCATATGGTTTGCTGTATATTTCCCCCCTTCTATTAGCATCTCTCTCACTCCCTAACTTCAAACGCTGGATAATACTGAAATCTTTACTTTAAAGGAAACATAAAACCCTCCACTTCAGATAACTAAAATGCATATTGAAATTAATGGGAATCATTTGATTCCTTCCTGTGACAAAATAAAAATCAGATGTTTTCTGGAAAAGAAGCATCTTTAATCTCCCAGGTGAAACATGAGAGTAGAGAAGTGTGATTTCCTAATGAAAGCCTTTTTGTTATTCTCAGATTTTCCTGCAAGCAATTTTTGCAGTATTTGTTTGTATAACTATGAATTGGCTTATGTTGTTTGAATTTCTTAACCAAGCATTTTGCTTGTATTGTAATACAATTTTATGATAATTAAAAAGAACTTGTCATATTTAAATATTTTCTGCATGATTGGCATTAAAGCATTCAGTGTGAGGAATTAATGAGAGTATTGAATTAAATGTGTCAAACGCGTCCAATTTTTAAAATCTCAACATAACAAACACAAAGCACAGAAGTTATTTTGTCTGCGTAAATGATGTTCAAAAGCTTAGAGCTTTCTCATTACAAGGTCCTTTTTAATAACTGTGGTGGGCTTACTCTTGATAGTATCTTTGCCCTATAACAAACCTTTTCCTTATATTGAGATGATGTTTACTCTATTGATCCAGAGTGAACCAAACCTGGGATGTGTCCTGCAACCATTTATGAAGGCAAGTTGCTTTCTGTATGTGTGACTTCATCTGCCTACCTCTAAATTACAAACCCAAAGAGGTCTTTCCCAGTCTAAGTATACAGCCCAGTTGCACTTAAGTCCCTAGTGAGGCTGCACTAACACATGACAGCAACCGCACTTCTCTATCCAACCTGGTTTTCACCCAGGAAGGAAACCAAATAACCCAACCCTCACAGCCCTGTTCAGCAAAAGCAGAGGTGTCTCTGTCTAATGAGCAACCATCAGACCAAGATCTCAAGTCATGTAGAAGTATTGCAAACATAACAGTCATCCACACAGGAACATTGCTGTGATTGCCGAAAGGAAGCAGAGCAGCAAAAGTATTCAATTTTGGTCCACAGAGGTTATTAATTTCTGAGTTTATTATTGAAAATCTTCCCAAAGGTGGGTTGCAGGACTAAAATAAACATTTATTGATTCAGATCAAACTTCTTGAGAACAGTCAAGCCCTTTGTCAGTTACTCTCTGCCTGACAGAATGATGATTCATAGGATTGAAAGTAATGCCTATTTCTCCTTACTGAAGGCCCTCAGCAAACCCAGACACAATACAGTATTTCGTGTCTGCTTCTGAAAGGTAAACTATTGCAAACAGGAGGCAAAATTCTCACAACAGAAACTCCAGCCACTTCTTTTCCTTTTTTATTGTAATACAGCATATCTTTCTTACTGAGAAAAGAATACACCCAATGTAAGGAGTAAATAATACGCAACCATCTTATGGGAAGACTGAGGATCAATACTTACCAGTTCACAACCAAAAAGCAAAGGACTACTTACTTTAAGACAACATTTCCTACCTTTTCAATTTTCATTAAGCACTCCATGGCCATTAATGACTGCAATGCACTGAACCTCAGACTACATCAATAACAGAAATAAAATTTTTCAGGCTAAATTTATTGATGGAATTTCTATGCAAAAAGGAAAAAAAGACACTATATTTTACTCAAATTCAATGGCAGATCAGGGAAAGTTCAAGCTATTTTTTTTCTTTTGAAACTATATAATTTTTATTGCACCGCCTTTCCAAAAGTATGGATAATGATTAATGCTTCATGACATTAAGCACACAGGTTAAATCGAAAATCCTATTACATACCTAGGAAAAATTAGTTGTGGAATGACATAAGACACAGCCTTCAGCTTTTAACAATTTAGGAGGAGTTCTTGTTCAACCATTCAGAAAGTCCAAATTATATATAATTCTGCTAAACTTCATCCTTCTCATGAATCTCTCAAGGATTGTTCTCAGGAGCCGAGTAAGGAAGCAGGGTCATTGGGTCCCTTTTTTAAATTTACAGTAGGGGCATCCATAGGAAAATAAAATAGCTGGCATAACTGAATGTGAAGAAACATAACGGGGACAAGTGAAGTACCATATTATAATAGCCTTTTCCATATTTGTTAAGCACAAAACAGTCTGTAATTTCTTTATATATGAATGTAGAAAACCACTGGTATGGTATTGACATATTTCCTGGGATTTAATCAGTAAGTAATGTTTGTCTTGTAAAGACTGATAATCTCTAACTCTTTCCAAACTCCAAATTTAAGACTAATCAGAAATGTGTAGGACAGAATTTCTCATTTTAAATTACTTTGGCAGATAGCTTTCTGTATGCACATATTTAAGGACACAGGCATATATATAAACATCATGAAGTTATATAGAAATATAAGAAAGAAGACTTTACAGTTTCAAACCTATTTATAGAAAGACACCGGGGAAAAAAAAAACCAATCTTTCAATCTGCATTATAGGTGTAATAAGTAATTGTTCTCAAACCTTCTATGACTGTAAATAAGCAACTAGGGCAAAGGGGAACCATTGTTCCATCACTAGTAACACCCTGAAAGAACTTCAGATCTTGCTGAGTTGGTGCCTGTGGTAGACTATGGCTGTGAATAGGTAACCAGGTCAAAAGGGGAACCATTGTTTTATCACTAGCAACATCCTGATAGGATTAAATGAGTTAACCAAATAAGATACTGAACACAACGTAGAGGAGGACTACGGGGGACCAGGACGACCCCCACTACCAGCTTACACAGCTACAGAAAAACACTGGAATATGCCACGTGTACCCGGAACTACGGGACTATAAAAAGGGGACTCCAGAAGGGTGAGGTGCGTGCCGTTTGCAGGAGCAAGGGTCTCCTCCGGACGCCCAGCGCTGATATTTGCCTATATCTTGCGGGCTTGCTTAATTAATAAATTGTTGTTTGGCTTTATCAACTGGAGTATGTCTCAAATTTATAACAATTTGGTGCCGTGACTCGGATGCAACTCACGAGATGGGACTCTTGGTCTTATCAGGGAGGCGCCCCGCCTGTTGTTTGGCGGCCTTGGTAGCCCATTTCCCATCTCGATTGCACCGATGAACCCAAATTCCAAGATATTAGGCAAAGGAGGCCGGCAGACCCTATAAACTTTGTGCACAAAGGTCCGGACGAAGACGCAGGACGCGTGAGTATCTGTGGGGGAAATCCGTTCGGTCTGGGTCGGGGATCCTGGAAGCGCGGCGAGTGTATGTGTGCATGAGAGGGGGACCGGCAGCTCGGATTCCCCAAGCGAGTGCGGACCCTCAGTAGTGCGGTTCTCATTGCCCGCGAGGGCGTGAGCCACGAACCAGGGGAAGCGAGTGAATATATTGTTGACTGAGTGCGCTCCAGACGATGGGACAGAAGAAGAGCAAGCTGTCTGATCCCATGGGTAGCCCAAGGGTAGTGCTACACGGTAAGCCGCCAGACAGTCCTTTGGGGTTAATGATTGCCCACTGAGGGGACTAGCTGTCTAGGCGATGAAAGAATAAAGAGTGTATGATATGGGTAACGTAAACTGTGTAACTACAGTGTGACCTCCTGAGAGTGAACAGGGGAAATTTGGATACTACAGTGTGGCCCTCTCAGGATGTATTGCCCCTGTGAAGTTTGTACGTAATTATAGGATGGCCGCCTCTAAGGCAGTCAGTATCTCTAATGATGCTTCTTCCCTGGCCTGGGGGATAGATAAGTTTTGCAATCTTGAGATGCACTGATCTTGTCCCTTACCCCAGGGACAGGATTGGGTGAAAAACTGCTGGCTCCATTAAATTATCTGGGCTGGCAGAATCAGTGCAAAAAGGCTGTGTGTATTCAAGCATGTATGAGCCATGGGGGCAGGGCATTCCCCTTGCTGCTCCGGTATATCTGGTCCACCTTAAAACACTGATTAGGGGTCTTCCTGATAGCGCGAAAATCTATGTGCAAAGCCTAAAGGAAAAGATTCTGCGAGCAATTGATCACAATACTTGCTACCCCAACTAGCAGAAACAGCCTGTTTTAACATGGGAGATTTAAGAAACCTAATCATAGAAGGTATAAAGGAGGCTGCTCCTAAACTTTACTAAAGCCTTTGAGATTGAGCAGGAAAAAGATGAGACACCCTCAGTGTTTTTACAGCGACTGAGAGATCAAATGAGAAAATATTCGGGTATGAATCCTGAAGATCCTGTAGCACAAGGTCTTCTGAAAGTTTATTTTGTGACTAAAGCATGACCTGATATTAGGCGAAAGGTACAGAAGATAGATGGTTGGAGTGAAAGATCTTTGGAAGATTTACTAAGAGAGGCTCAGAAAGTGTTTGTGAAAAGAGAGTAAGAAAAGCAGAAGCAGAAAGCAAAAATGATGGTATCTGCTGTTGATGAGGTAGTAAAGAAAAGAACAGAGCCAGTCTCACCTAGAGATAGAGGGAAAAGCTGGACAAAAGGAAGTGGGAGGGGTGTGAGAAACATGAATGAAGGAGGAATTGGCCGAGGTAGGGGAAAACTTTGGCAATCCCTATGGGCTGGTTTTCTCTCAGCAGGATGTTATGGGTGTAGCAAACAGGGACATCTTAAGTGAGAATGTCCTGAGCTAAGAAAAGAAGAAAGGGTAATTCCCTTCATGTCCTTTGAACATGAATAGGGAAGTCAGGAGTTTATTAATTTAAGGTCCTACCAAGAATCCTTGATAAAATTGAAGGTGGGACCCCAGGAGGAGGACGTTGTCTCCCTGGTTGAGCTTCTAGGACTTCCTTAAATTTTATACAGACCAAAGTATAACTGTATCGGGGTAAAAGGGAAAGGATTCCCAGTCCCCATGTTTGAAAATACCACTTTAAGATTAGGTGATGAAAAAATTTGTGGGCAATTTATATATCCCTGATTCCGGAACTAATTTATTGGGAAGAGATTCGATAATACAATTAGGATTGGAATTGAAAACCCAGGATGACCAAATTGTGGTATCCATGGCTTTACTAACAGAGGAAGATGAAAACCAAATTGATCCAATAGCGTGGGTGCGAGAGGGTAATCGAGGTGGATTAAACATTACCACTTTAAAGATTAAACTTAAAAGGGACAATGAAATTATTTGCCAAAAACAGTATGCTATTTCATTGGAAGGCTGTAAAAGTCTCCAACCATTTACAGTTAAACCAAATAGTTCAAGTGCATCACCCAGTAGTTCCTAAACCTTACACTCTATTGAGTAAAACACCAGATGACCACAGATGGTTTAGTATGATTGATTTAAAGGATGCTTTCTGGACCTGTCCACTGGACCCTGATAGTAGAGACATGTTTGCTTTTGAATGGGAAGATCCTTTCACAGGACAAAAGCAACAATTTATTTAGATGGACAGTTTTACCTCAGGGATTCACTGAATCACCAAATTTATTTGGACAAGCATTGAAACAAGTATTAGAAAAGTTTAAAGTCCCAACTGAAGTCACCCTTCTACAATATGTAGATGATCTTTTAATCTCAGGGAAAAATAAGAGAATCGTAAAGGAAACAACAAATGCTTTGCTAAATTTCCTAGGGAAACAGGGACTAAAAATATCAAAAAAAAAACAAACTGCAGTACATGGAAAAGAAAGTTAAATATTTAGGACATCTAATCAGTGAAGGGAGACAGAAAATAAACCCTGAGTAGATGAGTAGTTGAGTTACTTCTCCCGAAAACTAAGAAAGAGCTGTGAAAATTTTTGGGATTGACAGACTATTGTCGCCTATGGATTGAATCATTTGTACTAAAAACAAAGGGATTATATTTTAAATTGTTAGAAGAGCCTAATGACTTGGTATGGAGTAATGAAGAAAAAGAATTAATACAAGGATTAAAACAAAACTTGATCACTACTCCTGTGTTGGCACTGCCCTCCCTTAACAAACCATTCCACTTGTTTGCTACCATAGATAAGGAAACAGCCCTGGGGGGGGGGGGAGGTTACTCAAAAGTGGGGAGGCAAACGACAGCTAATTGCCTATTTATCTAAACTGCTGGACCCAATATCCCGAGGGTGACCTGAATGTGTACAGGCAATAGCAGCCACAGCCCTCTTGGTGGTAGAAAGCAGAAAGCTAACTTTTGGAAGAGCACTTATAGTAAGCACTCCACATCAAGTAAGGACAATTCTGACTCAAAAGGCAGGAAGAGGTCTCACTGATTCTAGGATTTTAAAGTATGAGGCAATTTTAATGGAAAAAGATGATTTAGTTATAACTGCTGAATCATGCCTCAATCCTGCCACCTTTTTATCAAAAGGGGAGACTAATAACCAAAAACTTGAGCATAACTGCTTAGACATAATAGAATATCATACTAAAGTGTGACCTGACTTGAGGGACATACCCTTGCCAACAGGTCTCCGTTTATTTACCCACTGGGTAGTACAGGCACTAGTGGACCACTTTGGAACCAAGTATATGTGTATTGAAATTTATAAAATCGCCAAAAGGATGGTGGGAAAGTGCCTGACATGCCAGAAGGTCAATAAACAACAACTCAGAAAAAAAAGATACCTGGGGGGAGGGACCCTTTCTTGTGTTGCTTACCACAGATACTGCGGTTTGAACGGCCGAAAGAGGTTGGACGCACGAGCAGAATAAAGACTGGTTCCAGAATCTCCGTGGGAAACTACAAACAATCCTGACAACTTAAACGCCACCTTTCGAAGAACCAGCGAGTAAAACTGTCTATGAATGACAATTTATTTTGTTCAAATGTTGGATGTATATGTTACACTTTCTTTTGTTTTGAGTGTCGAGTGTGTAAAGACAATTGGTGGGTACATTATAGAGAAAGAGAATATACCCCAGACATTTGTGAAAAATGTTATTGGGCAGAAAGAAAACTAACCGAATTAACCCTTAAATTAGCAGTAAAAATTGGAGAGATTATCCAAGTGTCTGAAGAGTGGTGGAGGATATATACAAAAGGGATAAATCCCAAATTAGGTTGTACATATCCTAATGAATATAAACAAGGTAGCCCAAAAATAATTCGGGTAGTGTGCCGGTCCCAGGTGAAACATTTGGATTGTTCAGCCCTGGAAGTGAAACATAAAAATTGGGAAGCCTATAACACTTGTAAGCTGAGGACAGGAAGAACCCCTGAAGACTATGACTGCTGCCGAGAAGATGGAACACCTTGCTGCTCCAAGCAACGGAGTAGGCAAAGGAGGCAGAGGCATAAGGAAATCGTGGGGTATTAAGCCCTCCAGTCCTATCACGAGGTGGCTCCATACACCAAGGCTGAAAAAGGCACCAGATACCCAAGAACCAGAAAATACCAAACAAAAACGATTGAGTCCAAGCGTCACCACTCTGGAATAGTTATTATGAACCCACCAATTGCCTTAAATAAAGGGGGGCTAATAATTGTATTTTTATAGATTTATTTAAATTTTGTATTTTGTTATTTGGGGACTGGGACCGCATTAGATCCAAGGCAAAACGTATTGGGTTACATTATCTCAAGCTTTGAATGCTACTACTTTTTGTGCTAGTCTTGCCACACCAAGTACTCCATTTATCACGTGCTTGGTAGGAGTGCCACTGAATAGTTCCACCTGGAAAGTTTTTGAGGTTGCAATGAGTAAAATAGCAAGATGTCCTTATATTTATAATACCAGTGAGGGCATGACAAGGTATGATTCTTGGGATGATAGAGTCCCAATTGGTCCAGAAGCACAGGAACTGGAATTAATGGATTCTTTGAATACCAGCTATTGTATATACATAGATGCTGCCAAGTACCCATGTAACGAAGGTAATCATGTTAATGTTTCTTGAATGATGACCCAAAACCGATTTAGAAAAAGAAGAGGCATCGATGCTATTATCTCAAAAAGCTGTTAGTCGGTTTGAGAAACAAATTGGTCAAAATTGAAAGGGGGGATTGTAATAAGTAATTGTTCTCAAACCTTCTATGACTGTAAATAAGCAACTAGGGCAAAGGGGAACCATTGTTCCATCACTAGTAACACCCTGAAAGAACTTCAGATCTTGCTGAGTTGGTGCCTGTGGTAGACTATGGCTGTGAATAGGTAACCAGGTCAAAAGGGGAACCATTGTTTTATCACTAGCAACATCCTGATAGGATTAAATGAGTTAACCAAATAAGATACTGAACACAACGTAGAGGAGGACTACGGGGGACCAGGACGACCCCCACTACCAGCTTACACAGCTACAGAAAAACACTGGAATATGCCACGTGTACCCGGAACTACGGGACTATAAAAAGGGGACTCCAGAAGGGTGAGGTGCGTGCCGTTTGCAGGAGCAAGGGTCTCCTCCGGACGCCCAGCGCTGATATTTGCCTATATCTTGCGGGCTTGCTTAATTAATAAATTGTTGTTTGGCTTTATCAACTGGAGTATGTCTCAAATTTATAACAATAGGCATTTGGGAAAAGTGAGGATTTAATACGTTTATTTATAAATGTTATTTAACTAACAAGTAGCATGAAACAAAAGTTCTGAACAAATAACCTTTCAACCACTCTAAGATCCTTTAAGGCTACCTACCCCTTGCACAGCCATCCAGAACAGGGAGGTTGGGCAGGGATCCTGGCAGATGCTTTCATTACAGAAGGGCTCTTAAATCTGAGCGGTGGGTTTCCATGCCCCACGCTGCTGCAGAGCATTGTTATGCTAGAAGGTGTTAATGGTTGCCAGCAAGTATGCCTCTGATCCATGGGAAATCACAGACTTTGCAAGCTGATGTGCATGCTAGCAGCCCTTTGTTCAGAGGAATTAAGATCTTTAATAGAGTAAAACAGCTGAAACAACAGAAAGCCATGTGGGAAGGCCCAGGGGATTGATTGAAAATGTCGGTCCTGTATTGACAGGAGGTAGATGTGTTGGTACATGTAAGCAGAAAAACACCAGGAAGCCAGAAAAACAGTTGTAGACTTGGCCTTGAGAACAGAACTAGAACTCCTTGGGTGCAGGACTGAATGGAAAAACAAGTTTAGAAGTCTGAAGTAAGAAAACTGTCCGTTATTATTAATTTCTGCTACATTTAGGAAAAGAGGATAGATCCAGTGCAAATGACTGGGGATGCTCCAAAGAAATGCCTGACGAATATAAGCACTTTCTCCTCCCAGAGAAAGAAACCAATAAAGCCTAGCTAATAGTAGCAAGGAGCTGAAGTTTACAGCTTTCAGCCCACAACAAAAGGATTTATTTCTTTAGAAGGTTATGGTATAAGCTTCTGCCTGGAGCAACCCTGACTGTTTTCATAACAAGGGCCATCATGAGGCCCATTAGCTTCCCATGGGTTCGGGGACAAGCACATCAGTCCTCTCCACTTAGCAAGTATCTATGCCACAGAGGGATCTCAGGAAGGGTGGTTGCTCCCACTCCACCATTAGTCACATCCTTCCTACCAGGTACTTGGGAGATACTTGTAAGGACCCTTTACAACTGACTATATAGTGTACCACCCTATATAGACAGTTATTAGCACAAATCACGTGAGAATGTATATTTCTTGAGCTCTGGAGATTCCCCCTCTAACCTCACTAGCCAAGTAGCCCATTTTCAGCTCCCACTGGTCTGTTTGCAACCACCAGTGCAGCTAGTGACCAGGCACAAGCCCAAAAACGAGCAAAAGTCAGTCTGGGAGTGAGGCACAGTGAATGGTCATTAGACAGCACAGATAGTTTGAGTAAAATTAGAGGTATCATTTATGTTTAGCCTTGGACAACCCATCAGAACAAAAACCCAAACCAGAACAAAACGAAAATCTGGGTACCCAGGGTAACTTGCAACTTCCTGAGGAAGCTAGGCGTTCACCAGAAGCATCGTTATAGCAATCCACTTGCATGTGAAATGTACAGTAGGTGCAGATAGCTTTGTATCTTTCCAAGCCTCCAGCACATGCATGTGAATGCAGACACACAACAGTAGAGATCCATAACACAATGATCCGATTCAAACAGCCTCTTGACTCAGGTATGTGGATAATCTGCACAGAGAGAGGCTGTGGTCTCACATCACAATATGATTTATAAATGAGACCGTCATAATGAAGATGGATTGTTCCTAATGAAGGCAGTGACCAAAGATAAAATTTAGGTATTTGGAGACAGGTTTATAAAAACTTTCAAAGGAAGTGGAGATCAACCTTCTGAGGTAATCTTATAAATACAAGTATCAGCCCAATACTTCAGAATATAAGCAAGCTGTGGCAAATCAGGCCCCTAAAAACCAATGGCTCCTAAATAGGAATATGTTACTATATTTTTTTGTCATGCTCTAACATACTAGGCTGCTCTGTATTGCTGTCACGTGAAATACTAACAGTAGCAACTAAGAGCTAAACACTAAACATATACATTTGTTCTGTAGTCATTTCATACTTGGTATGAATGTAACATGTCTGGCATAACATGATTGTCATCATTATGCCAGACAATGAACTTGATGTCCCAAAACTTACATTCTCCCCGTTTAGATTCAATATGAAGAGGGAGGAGAGGAAATCAGAGGCACTGATGAGGCTTACACTGGATGTATTGTACAAGAACATGTTTGTTTTGTTATTCCTTCTGGTGCTCATTATAAGCACCACACTTGCCAAAGTGAAGAGCTATCAATAAAACATGGGTTTTGAATCTGCAGCAACATGAGACATAAGTGCAGTAATCTCCTGTTGACTGATGGCACATTATGCGACATTATGTTTATTCATCCCTGACCATTAGAAAATTAAAACAACTTTGATCACTTTTGGAGATTCTGGGCTAAGATTTCCATTTGTAACTATCAATTATTTAGAGAATAGTTTTAAAGGCTTCTTAGAGCTTTTAAAAAATTACAGTAATTTAAGCAGCAACGGCAGATGATTACAAGTCTTAAGCCTCACATGGAATAAAAAGTCTGTATAAAATAGTCACATTGCCATCTACTGACAACTCTATATAAAGGCTTGCATTTTTCTTTAGCTGCCTGACTATATACTTAATGCTCTCTCTTTTTTGACATATACTAATACAAAAAATTAGGGATGTACGATATATGTTGTTCAATACATCCCACTGCAATAATCCTGTGTCTCCTTGAATCCAATCCAATCCATTCAGGCTTTCACAGTTATATACTGCAATTAGATACGTTTATTAATGGCATTATTGCACAGTATTTCATAGGAGGTAAAACTGTTTTCAAGAAAGTAGCTACAGAAGGGTATATTAATAAATCTGTGCTACATGCACAGTACATAGGGACTTGCTAATAGGATTTCCATAATAACAGCATTTATCTCACTGCACATTTTATAATACCAATCACTGGCAGCCACAGTTTTGTTATTATATTATGTAAAAAATGGGATTTCATGTTAAGGACACATCCTATAGAATAAAACACTAGTGTCTCTGATGCACCTGTGTATCACAAAATGCTTTTTTTCTCATCTATATACAAAAGTATATTTTGGCTTTGACCCTTATTAATGCCTTAATTATTACAACAACATTTGCACCTTAAAACTTAATCTAGGCCTCAAGTCAGTTCTACCTTACTGAAACGCAAGTCAGTGGATCCTAAAAATGACCTGTAAATGAAGTGATATGCAATGTTCTCTCATGAAGCAAACAGAGCAAGCTGGCATTTCCTCACTGTTACCCAACCAGCACTATTAATCCTCTGCACAAACTGTCCTTAGCTTCTCATTGCTTACTTCCCCGCTAAGTATTCCAGCGTGGTCTCTGGTCCATAGTATAAGGTCATTTTTCTTCACTCTCACCTCTTAATTTTAATATTCGAGTT
Source organism: Gallinula chloropus (assembly GCF_964237585.1). Classification (NCBI taxonomy): domain Eukaryota; kingdom Metazoa; phylum Chordata; class Aves; order Gruiformes; family Rallidae; genus Gallinula; species Gallinula chloropus. The sequence continues at coordinate 71,357 of NW_028168137.1, read as the reverse complement.
CGAAAAACACAAACAACAATAAAGGTAATCTACTGGGTACTGAATAACCTACAGCATTAGTGACTAGTTTTTCATGCTATCAAATTTGTCCTTCATTAAGGAGTTTCTAAAGCTCCAAATTCTCTTTGAGACTTCAGTTACTGCCATTTTTTAACACATTTGAACAAACACCAGTATTTTATGTTTTGTAAGATGTTACCTTGGCACAGAGAAGAGCCCAGAGAAGGTGGTACTCCATGGAACACATGGCATTATAGTACCCTGTTGAGAAACGTTATCCCAGTGATGTTCAAGGGCCTTCTAAGGGGCTGCTTCTTGGTCAGACAAAGATAGTGGAGAAACCTACCTCCATGTATCAAAGTACCTCAGGATCAGGGAGTTAATGCAACTGCCATTCACTCCACCCCATGCACCATTTTTCCAGTTACCTAATCAGTCAACAACAGCAATACTTTTTAAACAAAAAGTATCAGCTAAAACAAAAGATTACCTCATGTATATCCAATTTCAAAATACAAAGAGACCACTAAGCAGACAGAAGTATACAGTAAGATAGAGTGAGCATTTACAGTCATGTAGCTACTGACCATTAACACCTTGTATGCTCAGCCTCTGAAATTTAAATAATCTAAAAACATCCACAGAAAGATCCAACAGGAAGTCTGTTGCATGCTTATGTCATTTCACCACAGGTAAGCTATCCTCAGTCATCCATGTATCTTGGAATCCTATCGGGATGTCCTTTTATAGGACTAATGTATGTGTTTATTGCACAAATCCTAGCATACCCAAGCATTTTATTTTACCTGCTTTTCTAGAGTTACACAACTGCTTAAATTTTTTTAGATCTGTTGGGCCACATCTAATTACCACTCCACTGATACATCTGTAATACCTAGAATAACTAAATGCCAAGATAGAATGATTAGTATGCACGCAGTAAGAGGGGGAAGGCAGGCCACCGCAAGGTAATACCGTGTTTGGCTGAAATTCATTTTGTTTACAGATAAATAAACCAACTGCCAGATTTACCACTCTGTAGCTTTCTATTTTGTCTTTTTATCCAACGGTTGCTGGCAATAACATCACCCTGAAATGAAGCTCTTGCAATTCAGTGAGTGCAGAACAAGGTATGAAAGTCACAGTTGCCTCCCCTTGTAAACACTGCAGTTTTTCTAACAAACTACTATATAAATAGAGGGAATAGAAATACATTGCACAAAATTCATAATACTTCCCACTGCAATCATTTAAGGATAGCTTTAGTGAAACTTGAATGGAGATCAAGTCTTTAAGGAACAACATAATTTCTCTAAATAACAAAGCAAAATCAAAGCTGGTATTTGTTTCCAGGATAAGATACCTGCTACCCTAGAACTCAAGGTCAGCATCAAATCTCACAAGTTTTCCTCTCAAAGAATGAGGATAAGTATTTTCACTACAGAGGCAACAAAACCCCCCACAACTTTCAAATTTAAATGAAAACTTATTTTGAGTAAAACCTATATAACCCTAGTGGCAAAACTAGAATAATTTATTTCACTGGGATTGTCACTGAGAAACAAAGAAAAATAAAATATGGAAACACTGGACATGCATAATGTTTCTTTTCCACCTAGAGAGCTCAAATACGGATTTCACAATGGGTTTAGAAAGGGGTTTGGTGAGGTTGGTTTGGTTTTTAAACAGTGTATTTTTTTTAGCTCCCACAGAAATAAAACATCTTAGGTAGTGGAAACCTCAAAGCCAAAGACAAACACTGCTCAGTTGCTGTACAGAATCACTTGAAACTTAGCGACTCATCACGCTCAGGCTCTGCTCTCCATATGAGAGGATGATGAGCTGAAATGGCCAAGAAGTATGCAAAGAATGCAAACAATCAATTAATGCAGCTCAGAAGTGAAATTACTTTGATTGTAATGCAGAGAACACACAGCAGTGATAAATTATTGCTTTAACATTGTAACAGCATCTGTTGCACACAGCCTGCAGGGCTAAGATCTGGCCTTTGATCTACATCACTCACATGGAAAAGAACAAGGTAATCCAGATACCTGCAGGATCTCACTTGCACAGCTTTAGAGAAGCTACAAAAAATGAAAATAATACTCTCAAATAATCATTGGGGGCAGGAGAGAAGTTGGGTTGGGTTTTTTTGTTGGGTTTTTTGCAGGGGTGCTGTGTGTTTTCTTTTGCTTCAACAAGTAAAAGAACAACAATGAAAAAGTCCATTACAGGAAGAATTTGCAAGCTGTATATTTGTGTTTTCTACTTTTTCTATTTGCCATAGATAAGCGCATAAAAATGTAGTTACATGGATTAATGAGGGAAGAAAACAGTTAATGATGGTGGACACCAGCTTCTGGGACTGATATGAGAGAACCTTGCTCAGCTATTTCATTTTAGAATAACCTCAGTATAGTTAAAAACCCAGCAAATTCCATGGTGTCAGAAGTGTCACTTCTGCAGTGCAAAAGGTCATGTCATTCAGTACAGCATCCTGGGAGAGCCTGAATTAGGAGTTTGGTCTTTTAGTACCTATAACTCATTAAAAACTAATTTGAAAGTCTCAAGGTTTCAAAGGAAAAACAGGGGAAATATTGAAGTTTGGAGAGTACTTAGGAATGGTACGAGCCCCTAGGGGCTTGTGGTTTTGCTTTTGAAGAAAGCCCTTCATCAACCACAAGTAAAATTATTTTTTTTAATTTAAAAAAATTAACCTAAAGATTATTTCTCCAAAGATGGCATAAAAGTTTTCAAAATAACCCAAGAGTTCATTGTGTGCCTCTGTCTCCTGAATCAAAAAATCACCACATTCAAAAAAGTTAATCCAAATGAGTAGCAAATGTGTTTTGGTTTTAATATGTTCACATAACAAAATAATAAGTAACTCGGCTTTCAGGATCATACATACTACAGTATGAAATGCCTTTGGCGCTGAACTGATGGCACAAGTGACAGAATATAGAGTGTAACTGTCATCTTCAATACCTTACAACAACAGTGGCCAGAGCAAAATTTCTTTGAAGGCTGCAGTGGGTGACAAGACACTTTAAGAAGAGATAGGACAGTCAAAGGACATTGACTAGCTTATACATTGTCATTGAGTAAATCAAACTTTACTTTGTTTGTAAGGTCAAGATACTTGCATTACATTAAGGCTTCATTAGCACAGACAGCATTATCTGTTACAGTGTTACAGGCTCATTTCCCTTTTTTCAGGGCTAAGAAAAAATAAAGCTCTGTAGGAAAGAATGATGTTGGACTGCCAAAAGATCTCAGCACAAACACTGCATATTGAGTAACTAAAGTAATAACATTCTAGTTTTAGATAGCTTTCTAAAGAATTTTCAAGTCCAGACATTTTATATATTTTTAACATACATTGCACATAAAACTTATAATTATTTCAGCATTAATTATTTTGCAGGAAAATTTGCCTTATTTTTCACTATAGAGCTCGATTCAGCAAATACCTAATTTTAAGTTTGTGTCTACATGCTTAAAAAGTAGTTCCATGCTGAAGTACTTAATTACTGCAGATGCATTCAGTAAAATATTTTAAACATTTAAACATTCTAAGTTTGGAAAGATACTTCTGTAAGCCTGGAGTAAAGCTAAATAGCTGAATTTTACATTATCTGGCACACTGGGCATGAATTTTTGTATTTAGTGAGGACTCGTGATAATATTTATTCTTTTGCTTTAAGAGTGCATCACTCATACTAATAAACTCTGCTCAAAATTGCCACCATCTACAACAGCTTATATTGTTCATTATGTGACCCAGTGTTGCAATTTTGCAGTCACAAGTTTGACCCAGACCCAAGGAAAGTGACTGCAATAGGTGCAAGTGAAGGTCTCTCTGCAGTCACCTCACTCCTGGCTGTAGACTCACTGAATGAAAATATGTTAAAAACATTTTCACCTCACTTTTCACAGCACGTAAGTGCCAAAAAGAATCTACAGCTTATGAGTTATATTTTTAAAAACACTGCATGCAAAGTTTTGAGAAAGAGGTATGACTGCGCAACCAAAGATGTCCTCTAAAATAATTTACTGCTTGTTTGCTCTAAGACATTGCAGAGTAGATACGATAATGTTAACAAAGGGGTAAGAAAAGGAGTTATAAATGACAAATGGGACAAAATTCACAGTCATTGGTTTACCACATCAGCTACAACATCTAGTCATGGGTTGCGGGATCATAGACATAATTCATCATCCTATGTTCACTCTGCTACTCAAGTTGTATCAATCACAATTTATTAAAAGTCATTAAAATATATGACGTTATGAATATGTCCTTTAACAGTGCAGAAAGCATCATGATCATACATGACTCCTATACAAATTTAACTCCTAACTTTAGAACACTGATGATCTCACAAATCTATGTAGAAGACAAAGACTATTATTATTTGTACTACTGCACTCTCTCAGCTGCATAGTATACCCAGTGCAAATCTCTAATGTGTAACCCATCTGCCGACACAGAAATCATGTTTCATACAGCTTGAGTGCTTGGAAGCACTGATAGTCCTTATGACAAGTTTTTAATGAAATAATACTATGCTTGTCAGTGGAACTGAGAAAAGAATACATTAGACTGACATGTATCTAATCATCCTGCAAAATACTGCATCCCAGAACCTGAGGTGAAGAGTAAAAAGCCAGACAGTATAATGTGCTTATTTGGTCTTGTCCTGGAACCAGTAAGTGCTAGTGTCAACCAGCCCCGATTTTCTGCCCAGAGGAATTAAAACCACTGGGGCCTGGATATGTTCAGTGTAGAAATATCAAGTGATGCCCACAAATACATACCCTGAAAAGAATGTGTTTTCTCCCTATTTCTACAAAATGGCAAACAGCTTTGATTTGCATTGCATTCCAAGCCTTGCCAAGAAACATGATACACAACAAGTATGAACCACAGACATGTTTACCCTCTGACTCTTATGCTTCCAGATGTCTGTCTTATGTGCCAAACAACCTCCTCCTATTTCAATATATCCTGCTTCTAAACTTTTGACAAGACCTTTTCCTTTCTACTTTATATTTTGTGGTGGAGTAGCAACACCATTTGGAAGGCATGTTTCAGAACTACATACAGGCTATTTCTAATTAAAAATTCCGCCATACTCTTAAAAACAGAAGAGCTTTTAAGATTTTAGTAATAAAAAGAACCCAAATGACAATAGGGGTCTATTAAAATATGGTAGCAATACTATGATTAATTGTAATTCACAAAAGATGGAACTGTTAAAAAAAAAGTCTGCTGTTTATTTTGGAGACAAAGTAGTATGTCTCAGGAAGTGATGAAACACTTTCCTGCATTAACTCAGGAAAATGTTAGCTAGCAGTTTCTCAAGTCTGACATTTTAAAAATCAGTAGATCCAGATAGCTGAAGTGTTCTAAAAGAACCAGCCAAGCATCTTTCTAGGCTGTCAGTGACTTCTGTCACATTGGCAAAGCTTCAGAAGACTGAAGAGAAGGTAGAGTTGTACCAATATGACAAGATGGGACTTTAGAAAATCCCAGAGTAATTATCACAGTAAACCATTGGAAGAAGCAAGAAATTAACTTGTACAAAGTCAATCCCATGTGCAGTTATAACTCCCACGTACTCAAATCCAAAAATTAGAATCTTGTGGTTTATATCAGTCAGAAGCAGAGACTGATGTTTGAATTGCAGTTCTGGTACAAAATACTTGTTTACAAGAATGTATCAAATTCTACTTCTTTAAACACAGCACAAGTGAAGTGAACTGAGACAATTATGTGTCTCAGCATCGGAACCCTTTCATTCATTGTGTTCCAAAAATTTGCTTTGGAAGAAGACAACTTGCATCTGCTCAGGTTGCATAAAATATTCCTTCTCCACTTCTAAGTTCTCTCCCCACTTCTTACATGAGATAGTTCAGCCACACAAACATACCCTTTCATGTATCAATAATCAGCCAAACTTTCTTCATATAGAACATCTGTATTTCTAACTAGCTGCCTTTATTTTGGATGAAAATACATTTAGCCATGTCTCACAGGTACCATAAAATATAGGATGGCAATTAAGTTCACCAGTTTCTACTAGATTATCACAATTCACACAATCATATTCAACTAAAGAGGGAATTTGTGGATAGTGTTAAAACTAATGTCCATTGTTTTCACCACATTTTTAATTAGTCTAATTGACAAATGTTCCCATTCTCGCAGTAAAAAAAATAAAATGTAGCTATCTAAGCAGTGAAGACATGTAAAATTTTATTCCTTGAAATGCCTTAGCTATGGGTGTATTAAAAGCAATGTATAATCAGCTAATGGAGACAAAAGACCCCAAAGTTATGTAAACTGAACATGATGGGCAATGCCAAAGCCCTGTAGCTCAGCTGATTCTCTCCAAAAGTCAAGCTAGCTAAGCTCTAGTATAGTGGCTCAAGTCTTGTACCCTAATTATGCCTAATCTACACATAGCTGGCTTTTGGAGCAAGAAATGAGCTGTAGTAGTTTAACAACCACGAGGTAAATAGTTTAGGTAACTGGAAGTGTGTAACCATTTCCTGCTTTATTTTTCTTTTGCTGGGTCAGTCTCTTTTTCACCTACCCAGAGGAAATTCTGCTGTCACAAGGCTTGATCCAAAATGACCCAGAGGCTGCTGATGCTCCTAAAGCCTCTGCATTGGAAACATGAGATTTAAGACTATCATACAGACATGCAGCTTCAACTACAAATACACTTAGAACCACTGTTTAATTACTGTTTGGCTGAGGGTTCTGCTTCCCAGTTGCACCACCTCCATTCTTTTGTAACAGAACTTTTGCCAAAGGCTGCTCTCTCCATGCTAAATGACAGGGTTCCACATAGTGATAGTATGAGAATTTGGATTATGCCCATCAGTTATGACAGAAATTCAATCATCAATCCATAAAACCATGCAGCTAGTAGAATACATTACAGTTTAGACTGGGTTCCATAAGTGAATGGCAAGAATGCAATTAAAGGGATGAAACCCCCTGCCATGTGGACACACAAGAACACCAAGTTAAGCAATATTCTAAAGAGGCTTGAATGTTTGCACAGAAGTGAAAATGTTCAAATACACAATCAGAAGGAAACAAATACTTGAGAAAAACCTTAAAAGGCCCCATGTGACTAAGCAGTGAGAAAAAGCTAAAGGTTCTCTCTGAGCCATTCGGAGAGAATGATTTTAAATCAATTTGAATTATTTGATCCTGTACTACTAAGGACATGAGCCTTGCCTTTTGTTTTTTGCATATGAAGACAGTACAATCACACAGAATACCAGTGTTTCACAGATTGAAGGTTTTCTAATTTTTTTCAGACATTTATTTTAAATCAAGTTTTAAATATTGTGTTCAATTCTTAAGATTCAGAAGGCAATCTCTTGGGTGTTAATATTTTTTCCACCATTGTAACGTGTTTGCAGCATATCACTGAAAAACACAACTAAGCAAAGACATTACCAATATTTGCAACAAAACCCTACGGGGGACTTTTTGTGAAACAGAAGAATTAGGGGTTTTAGTAAAATGTGCAATTATACTGGACAGGGACATTCAGATAAGCAGACTTTGATGTGCCTACATTTTCTAATGTGCAAGTTTGCAGTAATCGCTAACATTAAAACCAAGAATTCACAGAACCACAGCCTGCCTGAAGTTGGCAGGCATCCCTTGAAATCATCTAAGTCCAGTCCCCCTGCTCAAGCAGTCACCTAGACGAGGCTGCTCAGAGCCACATCCAGTGAAGTTCTGAGTATTTCCAAGGATGGAGACTCCACAACTTCCCTGTAAGTCTTGCTGCAGTGCTTGATACAGAGGAAAAAAAAATAGGAGTTTGCATTTAAATGGGATTTGTATTTCTTGTTTGCACCCATTGCTTCTTGCCACATCACCAGATACTGAGTCAAGTTTGGCTCAGTCTTCTTTACTCCTACCAATCTAATTTTTGCATACATTGATAAGATCCCTCCAAGCCTTCTCTTGCCCAGCCTAAGCAGTCCCAGCTCTCAGTCTTTCCTAATAAATCTGATGCTCCAATCCCTTCAACATCTTCACTGCCCTTTGCTAGACTCACTCCAGTATGTCCATGTAGACCCCAGCACTTTTTGCCAGCACTCCAAATGTGTCTCACTAGGCCTTTATAGAACAGGAGAATCACCTTCCTCATCCTGCTGGAAAGACTTCCTCGTCTAGCCCAGAAGGCCATTAAGCCTTCTTTGTTGCACAAAGACATCGCTGGCTTCTGTTCACCTTTGTGTCCACCAGGAACACAAGTGTCTTTTCTGCAGAGCTGCCTACCAGCACAGGAAGTTACTCCTCCTTAGCTGCAGGACTCAGTTTTCCTTTGCTGAACCTCACAAGGTTTCTGCCAGACTATTTCTCCAGCCTGCTAAGGTCCCTGTGTTGAATTCCATATGATCTATGCTTTGATAGACCTTCTTCGCATTGCCTCCAGTCATTTCACCAACCATTTGATTAAGCAGTAACAGCATACATCACAGTATACATGGTGAAGATTTCCTTATGTTAACTTTGCCAGTACTGAGTTACGGTCTACCTAAATCACTCTGTACTGCCAAAACTTTCTGCACCTTAGCAACAGGTCACCAAACTGTTCACCATCTTTTCAAGATACTTAACAAAACCACAGAACTGTACAAAAAGAGTGGGATGTCTGTAAGGCTGAGCTATACACACAGGTTTCAATAGTGCCTAAACAGAGCAGGCGGCCTACGGGGAGTTGTAATACACAACTCAGTCTTGGGCTGCTTTTAAGCTCTTTGTCTGCGGAGACACCTCATGGGGAGCTGTGTAGATGGCTCCGACTTGAGTTGTGTTGTGAACAGACTGAAGCGGGCACTTCACAGCACCTGAAAAACCTGCATGGAGCCTTGCTAAGCCTTGGCTTCCTTCCACAAACATATGTCCTGAGTCCCAATCAAACCACTACTCAAACTGTTTGACAAGCCCTAAGGGTGCCCGTTTGGTTTCGATGGGCCAAGACAATGGGAATATGCAAGAGATAGGGCCGAAGATGTCAGGCCCAGCCCTGCATCCTGTCACACACATCAGCAAAATGAACCAAAGAAAAGCCCTGGCATTCGAGCTCCTATTGGGAGCCCTTCCTCCAACCTTAGGAGGAGACCCTTCCCCCTTAGCCGGGCGGCTGGCTGAGGTAACGTATTGGGAACCCTTACCTGAGAGACGGGGTAAGTGACTATGTGATATGTTTTAAGTGTGTCGCTCTGAGTGACTAACGTATGGGTAATATTTTGTGTGCTTGTGAGCTGTGATCTTATGTTTTAGGGAAGCCACAGTGGTTGTAATAAGAGTATTTTGTAGATCTTTGTGATCGTAGGGAAGCTAATTGCCTACGGCAAGTGTAACCGTGGGGTTTGTGACTGTTGTAGATCATTTTATTGTGTGTTGTGTTGGCAGCAGAGTATTTTGTGGATCTTTGTGATTGTAATATTTTGTGTGCTTGTGAGCTGTGATGCCATGTTTTAGGGAAGCCACAGTGGTTGTTGTAAGAGTATTTTGTGGATCTTTTGTGATTGTAACCAGTGTGGTCATACTTCCAAACTGCAATAGTGAATTCCCCATTGTATCCAACAATAACCTGCAAGTGACGTACTGAATCTGCATTCTGGTTTTTTTTAAATAAATTACTATTAATTCTATTTTAAAAACCTGTGGTTCAGTGTCTTTCCGTCACAATGTCCTAATCCTCCTTCTCATAGAATTTCTCTGTAGAGCTGTGAAGTCTTTCCCATGTTTATCTTCCAAATTTTCACTTACCACTTTCTCCCGATAATGAAGTTTGCCAGTCTGGATGACAACTTTGGTATAAACAAATAGAATGTTTCCAATTCCTCTCACCCTCATGCAGAGTTACTCTTACAGTTACTCATATGAATCCCTGTTAAATAAAAATAGACGTGTATCTCAACACATGCAGCACATACCTAACAAGTTACTTGGATATTTTAAAGCTGTTGAATAATTATAGAAGAACAGTACCAGCTAGGAATAATGATTTTGAAAGAAAGCTTTAAAACACAAATCAGCATTATGTTGAAAAGTTATGCTTTAAATGGAATTAAAATTCAAAGAGAAAGGTAACCACAAGAAAGCACTGTAGTCACTTGGTTTCTGATTCCTGTAATATCTATCTGCCCAGCAGATGAGCAACGTAGGAGTGCTTTCTGCAGACATTGCATTCAACTCTCTTGATAAAATACCAAGATACTAGACCCAAGTTTAGTACACAATGCATGCAAATCATTTAAAATGTCCTGAAGTGCTTTGCCTATTTCACCTTTTCATCTTCAGAACCCTTATGTGTAAATAAAATCCACACACAAATATGACAATAATGGTAGAAAACTCTCCTCAAAACACACATAACCAAACTCCTCAGCATCCTAGGGAGGACTGTAGTAGGGAGAGGTGGCCAGAGAGCTGGCTACAGTTCTGTTACTCATAGCTGCTAGGTGCAAACCAGATACTTCATGGCTGCTGTGAACAACAGCAGTGGGGAACTAGATACAACACAGCTCTGCTCAGCAACCTTCTACCACTTCTTTGCTCCCTTTTCCTTAAAGCACAGAAAATATTCCCAGCAAAAATGCTTCAAACCTGTGTCAGACTCCCAAGCCATAACATTAATAAAGCAATAAATCTTGTCATCTGAAAGTGGATTTTTCTAAGCATTTGTCACCAAACTTGTTTCACAAATATGAAAGCCCATCCCTTTATTAAAGGAAAAGACATCCTTAGGTAACGGAAAAAACCCCACCAAACAAAACTGCCCCACAGAACCAAACCACACCACGAACAGCCAACTACCGGAAGGCCTTAAACGAGCAGTAAGAAAACTCATAAAAATCCAAGATAAAACAGAGAGTTGGCAAAACCACCAGCTAGGCTCTTTTTCATGCCTGGGACATTGGTTTCCCAGGAACCATGCCAATGCCGAGCTGCTGAGCACGTTCCGGCTAGATGCAGCAACAGGCAGCATGGGCAGCAGTCCTGAGGGAGAACATCTGCCCTATGAGGAAAAGCTGAGTGACCTGGGGCTGTTCAGCCTTGAGAAAAGACCGAGAGGGGATCTGATCAATCTTTATAAATATCTGAAGTGTGAGACACAAGGAGAAATGGCCAGCCTCTTCTCAGTGGTCTGTGGGGACAGGACAAGGGGCAATGGCCTCAAGTTGGAGCACAGGAAGTTCCACACCAATATGTGGAAGAATTTTTCACAGTGAGGATAATAGAGACCTGGGACAGGCTGCCCAAGGTGGGGGTGTGGAGTCTCCTTCTCTGGAGATACTCAAGACCTGTCTGGACATGGACCCATGTGACCTGTCCTAGGTAACCCGCTTTGACAGGGGGGGCTGGACCTGATGATCTCTGGAGGTCCCTTCCAACCCCTACAGTTCTGTGATTCTGTGTGAAATGTTTGCTGACATAAAGCTACTCTTTATTTAACAGGCCAGTTATTTCCAACTTATGCTTTACTGAAAACATGAGAAGTTCTCTGCTTAATAATTCACTACTAAATGAGAATAACTAGTTGAAATTGCCCCTACTTAGCAGCAGCTCTAAAGTGTCTTGGCTGGTGGACATCCCCATTGCTTTGTGTTCTGCTCCAGGATTGCTGCTTGTAAGGTGCCAGCCACACAGAGTGTAGGAGGGAATTAAAACTCAAAGACTTCACCCTCATGTTCTCTTCACTTTAAACAGTGGGGATGCCATCCAATGCTTCAAGATCACAGAATTATAAAACATTTTACTGCAATAGAAGCAAAACCACCTTTTTTAAAATATTATAACTGCTAATTCTTTTTCATAAATAAATAGCACTTTGCTGAAGGTTTTAGAAGAAATATATACAACAATTAAGGAAGATTTACAATAATTTCACTTGTCTATGCATAATCAAAATAGAAGACAAAAAAGTAACAGAAGTTAAGTGCTGAATTTTAGAGTAACCTTGTCTTTTTTTTGTATAATCCATTTTTAATTTTGTGGGACTCACAATAGATGTTAGTTATCAAGTCTTATTAGCATAATAAAGAATTATAACCTGTAGCAGTCGAGAAACTAAATTACTGCCTTTACATTTAAGCATTACATTGACCTTTACATTATGTTATGTTTAAAGGTTAAAAAAGCCACATTATTGTTGGGTTTATTGTCTTTTTGGACACATAGTTTCCTCTGAAAGGTCTATTGAAGGATAAAAGATTGATATGGGGGGGGATAAATTATTAATATCATGGGATGATTTACACAGCAAGTGTTCCACAAGGTCAAGACTAGATATTCCCATGGGAACAAACAGAGAATTTGAGCAGAAAAAAACTCTCTTCCTTTCTGGGAGTAGTCCTCTGAGCAGGGCATCTTGGATAGTGTTATTTAAGCTTTATCTTGCACCGGTGGCATCCAAGAGATAGGTAAAGCACAGCAAAGTTTTAGGGTCTCTGTTACAGACCCTGTTGCCTAGCCCCTTCTGATATTAATATGACAGAATTCAGCTGGAAAAGGCCCACAACAATCAACTCGTCCAGCTGCCTGACCACTTCAGAGACAGTTTAATGATAACAATTACAATCATTGTTACAGTTATAACAGGATGAACATATCAGGATGAATTTGCCATTGAAGGAAATAAAACACCAAAAGTGTTTCTGGTTCAGTTTACTGATTTGTCTCATCTTTATTTCTATGTATCCCAGAGGCCTGCTCAGAAGAGCAACACAATGTGAAGAGTCACTAACCTTGAAGGGGAGACCTGGTGCGTCTGTGTGTTTAGACAGAAAGGAGAACTGTATGCAATACACACAGAAAAAATCAACAAAAAGCCCAACCAAACCAAACCATTGCACTTCTAATCTGATTTGGTTTCAATACCCTTATGGCAGTAGCACCTATTCTCACATGTACATGGAAAAATCTGGTGAAATTCCTTTTTTATATAGCTTTTCCACCAGCCCTTTTCTTTGGCTTGCAAGCAGCATGCTAACCTGGGTGTTTGCTGACTGATCTGTTAGGATGATGTTAAACTCACTGTGCATTTTTCACTGACTGTCTACAGTGTGACATATTGATTTTGCCTTTCCCTGGTTCACTTCTAAAGCCTACACAGTCAAAACTGTTACTTATTTGAAGCTTTCTGCTTCTCCAGCCCTGTTCTGACAGATATCTGTGTTCTGACACCATCTGCTATCTTCATATTCCATCACTGAACCACAGGCTAGCACTTCTGCTGTGACAGCTTTTGAGGTGTAAAATACACTTCTCTTGACATCTGCCTCAGCTCATCCATCCTCCAGTAAAAAAGGACTGAAAATATTCTTGAGAGATACTTTACATTTTAATTTCTCCATAGGCCACTTCTTCACTATAAGGATGCCAACTTTCTGTGGTTTATTGTCTTTCTATTTTGAAGAGAGTTCATACTTTTTCCTGTACAAGCTCACAGTGCAGCAGGCAGGGAACACCCAATACAGCAAATTAGTGCTGCTTATTCCTGTCTGCTGTCTATAAACGCACACAGAAGTATGCACATGACCCTTACAGGTGTAAGAGGGCTAGATATTCCAGACCTTTTGACTGCAGTGCCATACTCCAGTTAAAGAAACCATCTGCTCTCCTAAAATGAAAGAGAAAATACAAAGCCAGATGATTAGATGAGTTATGGTCTACTGGACTGGGAAATGGAAGCTAATTCCACCTGAGACCCCACCTCTGCATACAATCAGTCCACCTAATATCTTTACCTTTAAGGTTTTGATGACTTTTACCTGACTCTCACAAAAGTATCACAAGTTACTGCTGTAAAAGCACTTTCACAATTCGGGACCTGAGACGTAGCTCATTTTCCAGCCTTTATCAATCACGATGCAACAAAGATGTTCTACAGCCTGGAATACCTTAAAATTATTAACTTGCATAAAAAGACCATCTGAAAGTGAACATAACCATGCTAATGTGGAGCACATTAGAATTAGAAGAAGTCATAAGTAATAGCAGGAGTGAGTGCTTATGAAGGACAAAAAAAATTTTACTACATTTTTAGCAACTGAGATAAGAAAAGAATCTGAGAAAAGCATTGGTGCAAATTATAAAAATAAAGACAACCAGAATCTGGTGAGCTTCCATTTTCATTAACTGCATCAAGAGAATCTGCAGTATTGAATGGAAGAGTGATGTTAATTTACGAATTTGAGTAATGCAACACAACAGACAACAGCTCTTTTATAACGTTCCACTGGACAAACCCACAAATCTAACAGGTTATTGTCATTCATCAAGACATGCTATTAGGTTCTGTTTCTTAGAGGCTTCTTATAGGTCTTCAGACACATTTAACCCATAAAGAACATACACAATTGTATGTGTTCACATCTGGCCAGAGACTGTCATCACCAGTAATGCAGTTTGTAAGACATTTTGCTTTAATGCAATTCTATCCATTTCCATCTCTCTCTTCATTGTTCCAGCTTCTCTCTCAACTCTGTTTTTAGGTCTCCTATTACTCATTTTTTCCTAGCTATACCTTTCAGCAACAAATGTTCACATATTTTAAGGAAAAAACCCCACCATTTTCTCCTAAATTCTACATCTGCAATTTTATTAGTTCTTGTCAAATGTATTTCCAAATACATGTTCTTGCCTAATACACTGTACGTGTATTCACTGTCTCTTCAAATTGAAGACCTAGTCTGAATCAAGTAAAATAACCATTTTATACCTTCAATATAGGAGGCCCAGGGCTGCTGCAGTATTTGCAGCAAATAGTCTACCTACCATAATTCCTAGGTGATCTAGGTGCATGTATCTAACTGAAGTACCTCCCAATTTATAACCATCATGCTGACAAACATCTCTCCATCAGCATTTATTCATGACATAGGCCTACATTATAAGCAAGTTGTCAAGCTCTCCGGCTGTTTAAAAATCCTTGCTTCCTTCCAGGAGAGGATGCCTCCTCCTTGAGCGATCATAACAAATCTATCAATGTGGTAGTTGAGATTTCTTTCCGAGTCCTGTGAAACGAAGGTAATGGGATGCCTAGGCCTGCTACCTTATTTATCTTAAAAACATTTCACAGGCATCCATGTAGCATTTTGCAATGGCAGTGAGAATTTTTCCTGGTATTTCTAAATGAGATGTGTCATTTTAATCAGTTTAAAATAATAACAGTTGTGTAAAATTATCTTACTTTCTTAGGAATAATTACTAGCTGAATTTCCAGAAAATATACATCATTATTCTTAAAACTTTTTGCTAGAATCTGTCTATACTAACATATTGTTACATATTAAACATCCTGAGTTACATATATAACCACTTGAAAGATACTATTGTTTGCATACATACACATAACTTTACACATAAATACTGAAATTTATTTTACTTTTTATCATTTTGCAAAGTGATTCCCTTCATCTCTTACTTCTCTAAACAAAGAAAAAAGAAGACAAAAATATAAACTAAAACCTCCTGCAGTTTTAAGAGGGTTTTTAATTTGTTCTGGTTTGGTCCTTATACAAGGGAACATGTCACCAATAATATTACCTATAATTACCTTCTGACAATACTCCTTAGGCTTTCTTTTTGCATTAAAACAATGTAAAGAGGTTAAATTGGTAGTCACAGACCTCTGCTCAGTCCCTGGGTCTACTACTACTGCGGTTGTCCTCATCCCATATTCTACAATCCAAACCATGAAACAAGTCCTGTTGTTATACCTCTTAGCCATTTCTCCCTTCCCAAAAGGCATAAGCTTACCTCCACCCCACTTAGTTCATTGCTACTGCCAAATGAATGCCTTAAGGTTACCACAAAAACACCAGGCAGGTCTGTATCCCACAGACCAGGCACTCAATCAGCTTTGCAAAACTCTATTTCAGGACTCTGTCCCACACCACTTCCATCCCATCCCCTTCTCACCCCACACAATTTCAGCCTTCTCTTACCTTCTGTTAGTTGCTTCAGAATGTGTCCTTCCTTCCTGCTCCTCCATCAAGGGAAGTAAAATATTGTCTTCCTCTCATTATTATATTTTTCAATTTTTAAAATAATTTAATATTTATATTTTCCTTATCTTTCCTCCCCCTTGTCTTCCAGATCATTTGCTCTTGAACTTAACGGTTTAGCAATCTGTATTCTGGTGCATTCTCACTATTTGTGTTGAAGGAAAACTGATTTTGTCATATTCTTCCACTAATTTTCTCAAGGATTTAATCCTTTCCTTTCTATTCTTTACTATGTATTGCTGTTCTTGACGTGTTTAAAAGGAAAAAAAAATGTATATTTTCTGTTTCAATACAAACTGTAATCTTTCTCAGGTCTTTATTCCTCGGTGTCATTTGTGACAGGTCTTGTAACAGCAGTACCATATGTTCTCCCAGAGCAAGATCAGAAAGCTTGCTAGGTTGCCTCTTTCTTTTAAAAAGATTCTTCTTTCTACTCAAAATGGTGCAGTCTGAATGTTGTATTACCATGTTTACCTGAACGGAGAATAAGGAGAGTGGTAAAGGACCCTATGCCCTTCTCTACCTGTGAGCCTGGCAATTATTTTCTATTGTAGCAAGTCTTGCCTTAATACTTCGAACATACAGCTCCCTTCTGAAAAATCCTCAAAATCCTTAGTGCTTTCTTTCCCAGTCTTATACAGTCCTTTTTAAACCTTTTCCTTCCTTTGTAGTCACACTGGTTTTATTTTGTAAAGCTATAAGTGTTTACTCATATTCATCTTACAGATAAATATTTGGGTTTTCCTCCAAGTTTTAACTTCCCATTCATTCCTGTCAAGCTTCACCTGCCAGAGACTTTGGAGATTTGACAGAAATGGTCCCCTCAAAGCCTGTCCAGCAGTGGGGACTGTTCTGTCTGTCCTCTTAGCACACCTCCTGTGGTGGAGATTTTTGAGCTCCATGGAAGCTTTTTGGGAAACAGTCCCCATGCACAAGTGTTCCCTGGTTCCACAAATAAGGAAAGACTTTTGGAAGAACTATGACCTTTGCATTTTCTACCATTCCATCATTTTTCCCTCCATCTTGGAGCATGCAGAGTGTGCTGTGACAATCCCCCTGGCAAGCCTGGACCTGCACAGCTTCAGGACTGGACTAGGATTAGGTGTAATTGGTGCTCAGCAACGATCACATAAAAAGAGGTGCAAGAACTGGGTTTAGGATCAGCACAAAGACTTTTTATCCTATCTCTATCACTCCGCATGTGCTATGTTTTCATTAACACAATTTCCTTCATATTAAATACATTAACAACACCTGATTTAAATAATAATCTGGCATATGACTGCTTTTCTAGTTTTCATTTTGAAATTCTCCCATACAGCAATATGCAAAATAGATTAAAATGATGGGACATGTCACTTAAAAATGTATTAGTAAAGATTTATAACAGCAGAAGTTTGTTTCTTATTGCCGTCACAGATAAAAGATGGTTAGATCCTTTCTTTAGCAAACTAAACCTAGGAGGAAGTTTCCCTGCAAGATCCCTACATGTTTGTGCTGCAAAATCACAGAAAGAAACACTGCACTGCTGCAGCCAGATATGAAACACTCCAGACATATCTGTAGGCAACAAGAGCAAAGGAATAAGCAAATCTTCACAGGGGTACAGGTCTACAGCAAGAACCTTGTTCTCACCATTTGTCTGTTATTCATACCCATGTAAGGAAACTCTAACATACCATCAACATATTTCAATGGCACTTAAAAGCCCACTTTGTGCAGATGTCACCATCTCCCAGCAGAAAGGCCAGAAGGTTTTTGAACAATAAATTAAAATTGCTAATTGTTATTCCACAGAAATTGTACTAAAATAATTAAGTAACAATCTCATGTTATTTAAAATTAAAACCAGTTTCTATCCATTATTACGTGAAAAAAAAATGAAACTGAAAATACAAGACAAGAGAGGTACAGGAAACTGTCAACAGTCTAAGCAGGTACAAGGGTCACCATTTTCAGTTAAGAATTGTTTGACTCCTTGCCTCCCTCTCATATCCCTGTCCTGAGACCAGGGCAGACATTCCCCAGACTAGACACAGATTAACAAGCAAAACTACAAGCCTCTCAGGTAGGATACCTTTTTTTTAAAAAAAAAGTAAAATATACCTAATTGTGTGTAATAACATCTATTGTCTGGAATGTTGTCAAATGTTGTTGGGATTAAATCCTTATGTTCTTATTTAATGGGCTACCACACTTTTTCCATCAGTGTCTGGTACATGAAGCATTTACATCTCTGCTGTTTTTCTACCTTGCTTCTCACACTAATCACCTGCCCCTCAAAATCCAGTTAGTTTTCACATTACTAAATGTTGTAGCAGCCATTTTGTAATACACCACAGGCAAACAGCTCCAGTGAAACAAGCTCCAATGGAACAGACAATGGAACTGATGAATGACACAATATCCCCACCTGTAAAAAGACATCCACAAGAGTCCCTCAAGAAAAAAAAAATAAAATTTACAGTGATGAGCTTTTTGTCCTTTGCATCTCACACAAACAAGTTTGTGAAGAATGAAAGAAGCTGAATCAAGAATCATAGGGGTTGAAAGGGATCTTGAGAGATCATCAGGTCCAACCCCTTCACTGAAGGGCAGCAAAAGAAATAGAGGAACAGTGAGTGAGGTTTTGCGCTTTACTGAAGACTCCTGAAACTAGTTTTGACAGTCATCATGATGTTGGATACACAATACTTTCTCCAGCTGCAACATACTCCTCACAGTCATCTTCAAATGACTTTTTTGTACACTCATCTGACTAGTGAGAGAGCAAGTAGAATACTTGAATCCCAGGTAAATATAAGTTCCATCAAATTGTTATCAACTCTGCCTGTGCAAACAGCATCTTTTTCCTTAGATCACATCAAGTAAGGTTTCAGACCTCAAGTTCAGGTCTGCACAGTTCTATACTAGCTCTATCAAAACAGATGATTGAAAAAGAATCATTGCTATGTCACTTCTGAAGTTATTAAAACAATAAAATTTGGTTTTCCTGCTTCAAAAAAAATATAGAAATAGCAGAAAAAAGCAGCAGTTCTCAGTCACTCCAAAGTTGGAAGATGTGGTAGAGAGTAAATGTCGGACTTCTGAGAAAAGCCCAAGATTCTTTGAGCATTCTTGGAGACTACTGTCAGTCTTAAGGTAACACAGTGTCGGCTTTGTACAAAAACATGTTCCCCAGACCCTGCTTTCAGTTTTTGTATTTGCATTTTTGTGTGCAAATACTCTGCTGTCAAAGCTATTAAGTTTGGCTTTCCGTCCATCTCCAAAGTGCAGAACCTTCTCTACTCGTAATGAGATCTCCAAGTGGTCCATACCATGAAGTGGTCAGGATCTCCTTTGTTTTTTCTCTTCGTCCTCCTAGGAAAAGCAGCATGGTTCAGACTGTGAAAGGATGGGAACAGCTGTTCCCTTCTGAACAACCACCGTGCGGCTATTTGTTCTCCAAGATAAGAGAACAAAAAGTACTTTTTAAATTTCAACCAGTAGTTCTCTGGAGAGAACAGACTGCTTTCTGAAGAATAAATTAAGCATTCAATTAAACTCTACAACAGGTAAGTACTGTTCTTATCCTTTTGGGGAAATATGTTCAATGCTATTATTACAATCCTCTGCAAGTAAGTCCAATAAGTCACATCAAACTGAGAAATTCTCCTCTCAGCTCAAGCAAAATGTTCAATATAAATAACACATAGATTTAAGAAGTGAGAACAACAAAATAAATACTTCAAAACCTGAAGAGATGGAGAATATCAGCACTACACCAGACCCTGTCCCACCACTGGCAGGGCTAGCTCAATGAGCACCTCCATTTCGGTAACAATCCATATGCCCATCAGGGCTTCCCCTCCCATTTCTGATTCTCTCCTTCCCAGAATTACAGGTTTACATATATATATATATGTGTGTGTGTGTGTGTATATATGAACACTGAGGTATTTCCAAATGCAAAACGATACTATAGAAAGATGGCATTAAAGAATTGATTTGTGTCCATTGATGAAGTATCTAATTTTGCTTAAATGACTATGTTTATAAAATAGCTTCAGGATTTATTATTTTTAGCATGATAACTCATCAGCTGCAGTTTAGCTTGCAGGAATTTAGGCACAGAAGTTAATTAACAATAATTTTCCATGTGCCATAAGCTGCTATAGGTTCAGTAAGTATTCTATATACATATGAGCAAAACCTAAAAAAAAAATAAAAAGCTACTGCTTCCAGACCACTGAGCTTGTTACTAAAATTAATTGAGCAATATTGACTTGGATATTTTAATCGTCTAGAATTGTTAAAGGCAACAGCAGTGTCTGATGATACAAATATTCCTTTTACTTTCTATTAAGACACTGACCATGATTTAATTACGCAGTGCATGCATCTCTAGCTTCAATGCATTTAAAGTAGATATGCTGGGTAGTAGCTATCATACAAGGTAAAACAGAGTAAACCAAAACAGCAATTTATTATTTTTTTTTTTTTACTCAATTTAGTTACAATACATTTGGACAAACTAGTGAGAATGGAAGACCAGACTAAACCACCCAGAAAAAATTGTACCCAAGCATAATTCAGAAATAATATTTCATATATGAATAGAAGTTACATCACAATACCATGAAATAAACTTTTAACCCTTGATCAACAATAGCTGTAAGTTTCCATTGAACATCTACTATCTAGTTTTTGTTGTTCTGTGTTCCAGAACAACATCTCTTTGCTTCCAGATGTAAAGATGCTGTGATAATTAACTCTGTTAATTACCTCATTGTGTCCAAGCCCTCTTGAATGGCAATGCTCTTTTACTATCTTACACAGTCTTTTCATGCAAGCAAATTATTATTACAGGCCTGATCTTTTTGCATACTAAGACCCTTTTCACTCTTGGAGGCAAGACTTGCTGTAAGGATGGATGCAAAAGTAAACAACAAATAATTTGTAATAAGTTAGTCTGAATGAAAGCAAGCATCACTTCAGAGTAACCACTTGGATAGCATTACTAGAATGAGCAAACACTACTCATGTAAGCATTAGCAGATTGATAATAAATGTGCTTTGTAGATACAGTCTAAATTTAACAGGGTAGAAGTGATGTAAATAAAATATATGTGCATATATTAAAAAAAACCCCATGTAATGAATATACACACACCTATTTTTCTGGATAGAGCTGCTGCTTTCTTGACCTACCAGTTTGCTATGACCAATCTAACATGAGCGAGTGCGTTGCCAAACCAGTGTCTTAAATCACAATCACAGCATATTATTTTCCTAGTTGCAGCTACTGGCATCTCTGAAATGTGTAAAAACCTGTAAAACAAGGATGTGCAATAGCAGGTGAGAATGGCTTCCAGCTTAGCACAGCTCTTGAAGTTGTGCTACCAGATTTGCCGATGGGATGTTGGCAAATGGTTAATCCTGCAGGAACCTCTCTAAGTTGTTCTCTGTTGGAAATCACTCACATTCAGTACCAGGATGGGAAATACTGCTAATTGGCTATGTCTATTCAGAGAATCTGAGCTGGAGTTGGCAGACAAAGTAACTGGCAAGAATATTGTTCGCTTCAACAGTTCCTAAGCTTTCCATCCAGGAAATGTTAAAGAGGCATGTACATGAGCATCATTTCAGGATTATCAGAACACACATTTTTACTTCTGTAGGCAGTGAAAAAGATTTCATGCCAATTTTCCACAATTCATTTGGCATTACCAGACATTTTGTGATTTCTTCCAGAGTAAATCCATCACTCTGATCCTTTTTCTGCAAGTAATGAGCTGAAGGACAAGCCATTGCACCCCTTAGCTAAGTTTTTTGCCCATTGCCTGACCATTGCACAAGAAACCTGTACTTGTCCTTCCGCACAGACCTACGTGCCTACACAGGTGGCTGTGGCGTCTAGAGCCTGAGCCCCACAGACCTTGTCCAGAAGCAACATCACTATGGATTTCAGGGCTTCTCAGCAGAGCTAGCTCGGACAACCTGCCTCAGTAACACAGACGCATAATTTCTGGAACAGAACTCATTAACTCTTCTTTTTTTCATCATCATCATCATCATCATCATTTTTTTTTTTTTTTTGGCAGTGCACATCTGCATGAACCTGCTCACATGACTCCAACTTCGAGTGAAGAAAGAAAGAGTGACAGGTGGTTACAAAATCAGAAGGATTAGATCTGGAAGAAAAGTGCTTTCTTGAGATACAGGTTCTTAGACAGAACTGCTGAGGCAGAATATAAGGTATGAATAATTTTAAACTATCTTTCCCTCCCAGGAGGTTTTATGTGACAGCATCTGCCTGTGGTACAAAAGTGTGACTGCCACAGCTGAAGTGCTGAGTTTAATACAGTTACCTCAGACACCAGAACCTCTGAATTCACATCAAATTGGATTTCAGTGCAGACCAGTGTGGATATGGGAGTCATGCAGCCATGCAGGACCCCATAACTGCTGCTTCTCTGGGAGCCCTGAGGTAGTCACGTATGTCAAGCCAGGCTGGGAAATGCAGTGCATATACAGTTTAAGGCCAAAGCAGAACTGGGAGGTTTACTTGAAATTTTACCTAAGCACAAGAGCTGTCTGACCTCGGCCATGATGTCCCCAGCACCCTTTCTGCTCCCCTGGTGAATTCTCTGTCCATAGACAACTGCAGCCACTTGACACTGCCCAAAGCCATGCAACAAGCTTGGTTAGCAGCAAGAGCCTGACCACAGAAGCTGCATGTATTTAAGATGTCAAGATTAAGGTGATTTTAGTGGGAGTCTACTGAAATAATGAATTTAAACACAACTATTAAAACAGTAAAATTACATGTCAGTAGGTGTGATAATTGTCAAATGGAGGGGGAAAAAGGAAAGAGGGAGCACAGATAAAAAATACAGCTTGGGCGTTCTGCTAGAATGATAAAAATATGTGGGATGGAACTCAGAAATGAGCTCCGAAGATGACCTAGGTGAAGAGAAATGCATGAAGATTGTAATTCCTCGTATCACTTGAAGACTCGGCAGCTAATTTTCAAGATTGGATAAATTGCCTTTGAGCAATGATTTTATTTTTTTTTAATTCTTCATAGGAAATTATATTATGGCAGCAGTTAGTAACTCACAAGATTACTACACATTTCCATGGAAAGTGCTCCAAATATACTTCAGCCTTTCAGTGTAAAATTTCTTTTGATAGATCCGTACAGTCAGATAAACAGGTCATGGTCATCAGTGCAGATCATGCATGTAATGCTACAGTACATACTGGTTGACAGTGTCCTTCATCTGGCAACGCACAATGTAAAATACATAGGCACAGGTTGTGATGTTTGTAAGCAAGCTATTTGAAAGACCTATGCAATGACACGGGTTTAGAAAGGGATAAACATTTAAAAGTATAACTTGACATATCAGATTCACAGACTGCAGAATAGCCTGTCTGGATCAGAAAACGCATCACTCAAATCAGCATCGGTAATGGTATTTCAACTGCTTTTATTTTATGCAAGCCTTCAAAGCTCCTGTACACCCACATCTTCATAAAAAGACTCAAACCTCAGAACACTGGAGCGTAACAGAAAGCTATACATGGAGAAGCCTCTGTATCATTGTGAACTTACATAAAGGTGATGAAAAGAAGTTAGAGGAAAAGCAGATTGCCAAGGTGAAAAGCAGGCATAGAAAATAAAAAGATAATCTTCATTTCTGGTGTTTGGCATACTCATGAATTTCAAGCCAGTTCAGGAAATAATGAAACATACGATCGCCCAATCCAAGAGTTGCCTTTCTTGCATTCCCCTACATTAATCACTTCAGTTAGTCTATTACACACCTTGCCTCTAGGACAAACATCATTGCTACAAACTGAAAGTTCAAGTCCTATGCCTATATTGCTTCACCCAGGAAAACAAGAACAAATGAGATGCTCAGCTTCCCCCCCACACACACCTTTTTTTTTCTCCCTCACTCAACTTCTTCGTTTGGTTTCTTTTCCAACTGCAGAGGCAAATGTCTTGCTCACTGAGACTGTGATTCATGCATTTGTTGCTGTATAGGGACACTGAGCTAACCCTGGGATGCAGGAAACAGTCAAAACACCATAATAAGAGATGTGAGGAAGAAAAAAAAAGTGAGCGAGGTCAGTTATTTGCTCCCTTAAAACATTTCTTACTGACGAGGGTGTTTCGCTTTAACTTCTTAAACACATTGAAAATTCCATGAATCTTTTGAACTTGAAAATATTTATTGCTGTCATTAATTTCCACTTAATCAGTTAAGAAAATTCAAGTACATGTCATCTTCTGAAGACTAAAAGGAAACTGTAAACAGAAACGTTAAAATACAAAGATTTCTGAAGGGATTCCTGGAATAATAGCACTGACACTGCAAAACCAGGGAGGGATTAAATATTCTCAGCATGTCCTGTCTAGAATATCTTTGAATTCTGGCAAAGAAAAATACCTAAGGAGTACTAACACCCAATCTAAAAAAATATTACGTGTTTGTAAGCACTTTTCCTCCATTACCAAAATGATATGGCTTGATTGGAAATTCCAGAAAAGATGGACAAGCTTCTATCATGAAATAAGGAAGATAAGGAGAAGCGACTTCTGATCAGATTCTGAACAGATATTTGTTATAATTTGGGGGTTTTTTAACCGCAGAGACCTGAATGCTTCCCTGCATTTCACACCATTGATGCACATAGAAAAAGACATAAAACCACTTCTAAAACAGGGCAGCTTTAGCTGCATCCTGGTGTAATTTAAATGCAAAATGGCATGGGATGAACAAGCATCAAGTATCCTTTCCAATTCCTTGATCTGAAATGGTTTCTGAAAGAAATGAAGCTGTATTCACCACTTCACAAAGAATTGGGGCCAGTCATGACAAAAGAAGTAGAAGTTTCCTGTTGTAGGAAACTACTCACAAGCACAAGAAGCAACTACATAAATTGAGTCCAAATGGTGAAATATGAGTTCACGTAGAATTCTAAGTTATCTGCTCTGTTCAACTACATGTTTTATAATCAAAAGTAACAGAAAAACTAAATAACTGTATTATCACTTTAATACATCTTTGGCCTTGTATGCTGATTAACTACTGTCAGACACAGACTATGAAAATAATTAATACCCTGTTTGTAAGAATAAATCCTCATTTTCAGTTGATCTTTGGGTTTGTCCTTTTTTATACCAGTAGCTTTGGAGGTTTCTTTGCAGTTCATACCTTCCAATCATAACTGCACAAAATATAAATCATTTTCGCAGCTGCTCTTGTATGTCATGATCAGTCAAATCATCCTCTATAGTAACACCTGCTAACTCTAAACAGTTTTGGAAAAAAATAAAAGAGCACATAGCATTGTATTTTACCCAATGACACTATGCAGAAACTTAGGTGCTCCAACTCCTTGATTAAATGAAATAGCCTATGTCTTGGTAAAGACGTTTTATTTGGTCTAATGTCACAAATACCTTGATGTGTAGATAGATCTTAAAATCCAAAAAGGAAGTTGGTTTTTAAAAAAGAAAAGAGAGATCATAATAGTTCTGGTTAATTTCCTGATCATTATTGAAGAGTAACAGTTGTAAAAGGTGCAACAAGGACAGCTGAGCTGGAGAAATGAAAACCAGAGGCTGTGGAAGACACAGAGAGAGCGGGGAAAAAGCAGACAGAATTGCAATCCAGAAGAAAGAAAAGGTAGGCAAAAGAATAATGAAAGAAAACTAAGAAAAGCTGACAGCCAGGTGTGTTATTAGAGAGAAGATGAGAAGAACACACATTTCATAAGAGGTCTGTAACGTACATGTTTGTTATGAAGCAATTGCAACAGCATCCCAGACCAGTGATATTCAGGTTGGTTTGGTTTTACTAAAACTGAATTTAAAATATCCACAACATGCTTATATTATTTAAGAGCTTCTTTCAGCTCCTTCTTGCTATGTTCCCTAAAGTCCAAATATGGGATAAATTAAATCTTCTGAAGAATATTTCAGTTCTGAAGCATGCTGTCATCTGTTCCTGGTGGGAATTACACTTCATTAGCAGACCTGGAGGGCATGCTACAAGGCACTTCCATTTTTACAGCCTGCTACAGAGTGGGGATTTGATCAAGGTGAGATCAGCATATGGGGAAACAGGTTCATGTCGCTCAATGTTTGAGTTCTGTCTGTCCCTGTAATTTGTTTCAGTGGTAATGAAGATCTGGAAAACAGTTTTGTTTAAGTGAATCGCACGTACTGTTTTGAAACATACTGGCAGACCTGAACAGGATATTTTGTACAAGCTCCACAAAATTACCAGCATGTAGAAGACACAGATCAGGCTTTATATGGAAGTGCAGAACTACAGAGAGATGTGAAACTGAAGATAAAACTCACTTTTCATTTAATTTGTGCCTGCTCAAGAGGCTTAATCAGCTGAAGATTTTTAACGAAGCAAAATGAAAATTCGAGATTCATGGGTAAACTTCAATTTAGAGAGAAAAAATAAGTATGTTTTCAACAGTTTCTGTCATTTAGAAAGAAGACTGTGCAATCAGCCCAGATCGGAGAAAAAGAAATGCTATCCCAGAGAAGAAGTTTAAAACACAGGGAACAAAGATTTAGGAAAAAAAATATGACCACATTTTTAAAAGCTGTGTCCTATTCCGTAAACTAATAGCAACACAAATACATTTCTTATTGTGCCCAATAAAGACAGCTTAAAGTTTAGTAACACCACAACCTGATAGTCCCACAAAATATACCTGGATTCTGGTAGTCAGAATATCTTTGATCTAGTTCCTGCTTTAGTATCACCAATAAGCCAGACACAATACACTCTCATGGCTATATTATGCTCCCTGGGTCCTTCTACATTTTACACTATTAAAACTGAAGAAAAATAGAGAAAAATATTATTTAATATATATATATATGTCAAAGCTTCAGGTAAACATTTTATGGCTCTTGGGACATGGCTTTGAAAAACTTAATTAACATGCAGAAGTCTAGATTCCAGGTTTCTTTCTAGAATTGAGATCATTCAAAGGTCACTTGTGAAATCATCATGGAGCATATATCTCATTACAGCCTATGACATGAATTGTGCTTTCTCAGTAAACCCAAGGAGGGGTGCCGGGGGGGAGAGGCGGAGGGGGGCGGGGAAGGGGGAGGGATATACCCCAAAGAACACCAAGGTAATAAAATCTGACAATAAGAGAAAATTTATCATAAACAAGAAATCTAATAATGGCTCCTTGCACTTTTTAATCACAGCTACTGAACTGATGCATCCTGAGGAACATGGCTTGTTTTAATTATTTATTGGGAGTTGAAGGTTTATTTGGAAGAAAATGCAATTATATGCTGACACTTTAATCACTATCAGTTTATTTTGTTCCCCTGCTACTGCTAAGAGGAAGGTTACCTTCCTATGGAAATTCTGACATTTCTATAATTGGTTTTGCAACTTTCCAAGAGACTGAAAGTATTCATATTATTAAATTTGTGCAAAATTTGGAGTTAAGATATTATTAAGATTGATGGCTAATAACACCAATAAACCAAACCTCAAATAGATTAAATTTCTTTCCTCCTTCCCTGTTAGATACATGCTATATATAGTCTGGGAAGCAAAATCTTCATTGACGTCAACAATAGAAATCAAGCATAGCCCCTTAATTTACCCATTCAAATAGCTCCAATATCTGGAAAAGAAGTTTGGGGGGGGGGGGAAATCAAATCAAAGACTAACAAATCAAAGGCTGATAGGATGGATAAGAACTCTGCTTCACTGAAGTCAAAGGGGATTTTGCTAAATTTAGCCTTCAGGTTAGAGGGCTGTTCTTGCCAATTGATGAAAACCAGGAAAAATAAAATTACAGTCTCAAAAATGCTGCTGAAAGCTTTGGCTAGTTTCAGTATTCAGAGTGTTTCAGAATATTCAGTAAAATATTCACATAGCTGTAAGCAGCTGAATGAAATATCTAGCTTCAAGATGAAGTTAACTCGTTCAGCAGAGATTCTAACCTAGTCTATACATAACTGCCTGATAAATGTCCTTCAAGGAGCACTGCATACTTGGAGTGGAAGGGGAAAGGAAAAAGCCATAAGCAGTGGGACCAGATCATAAAAAAAACATTGTTTAGGTTGACTTCAGCATCCATGCAACTGCATCTTCAGCCTTCTATTGTACTGTCCAAGAACTTTAATGCACACTACATTAATCTGCAAATGAGATGCAATCGTGATTATCAGGTCACTTCTAAGTGACTTGAACGTGGCTTGGCTGTCATCAAGCCTGAGCTTCACACCATAATCTTCAGCAGGACTGATGCTCTGGCTTAGTTTTGAATGAGGGGTTACACAGCTCCTGGCCAGCACAGAGCAAGCTCAGGCCTCTCTAACCCTGGAGAGGGTCCCCTTCATGGTCTCTGGAGAGCACAAGAAGCTTGTAAGGGCAAATGAAATAGATATCAATTGTCAGGCACTAAGAGACCACGCCTAAGAACAGGGACTTACATTTATTTTTTACCCCCCGACCCGAGCCTCACCACACTACTGTATCGTTCAAGTAAATGTTTAAACACCTAACTGCTTATCTCTACAAACCCATGCTATGTAGCCTTAATGGCTTACCTGTGTCAACCAACAAGGTAAAAAGCAAGCTGGGGTTCAGGAAATTGGATGGTCCAGATGCTCAAACAAAGCCTCACTTCCTAAAAGCAGACAGTGTTTGGACAGTCAATAGTTATGTGAAAAAAAAAATCACTCTCCATTTCACTCTAAGTTCTCTATGTAGGATTTGGAGATAACAGCGAAAAACACACACAGTTGAATCTATCAACAACAGAGGCCCCCATGCCAACCCAACCGGTATGAACCCTTCAACAACAACTGCCTTAAAACATGCTTCCCTAATATTAAAGTGGCAATAGGTAATTGGAAGAGAAAGAGACACTTGATCAAATTATCCCCCATGGCTCATAACTACCTCGACTTGTGCCCTCAGAGTTTATCAGCATTGTAGAAGACATTTATTGACTTTTATTTTCCCTTCTGTTGCCAAAGCACACCAGGGTTAACACAGATACCCCGCACCTCTGATACAGCCAGCAGAACATTTGACTTTAAAACATTCACACTTTAACAAAACAAGTATCAAATTGCTTAAGGAAACGGTGACAAGCATTGTTTTTAAAGTGAAAGTCACAGTTAGTAAGTGACAATGACAACTCTGTTCTTTACATCCCGTTAGGGCAAAAACTAACAAGAAGCTGAGCGTCTACAGAATCCAAATAAGTTCAGTCAAGGAATTAAGCAAAACCCCACAAAAAGTCATCAAGCTACTGAAGCAGGACCTCACAAAACTGGTAAATACTGATTTATGTGCCTCCTTAGCTTGCCATATTAATTCCTCAAACTACTTTTCTGTTTTCTCTGGGTCACACTCAAGACCTGAGCTACAGGAACCTTTGCATTCAGTCCCAACGCTGCATGAGTGTGCTGGGAAGAAAAAAAAAAACAAACACACAAAACAAAAAGCAAAACACACAACCACACATGTATGCAGAGGAAAGCAACTCCTATAAACAAACCTTGCCCCTTTTCAATATTAAGTATACCACATGACTAATTCATTAAGTCATTCCCACCTTAGTAGTCAATAGTGCACACTTTCGCAGAGGGAGATCTAACACACCGACACTTGCTTATTTGTCCACCATCCCAGACTGCAAATAAAACACATCAGGTTAACACATGCACTACAAATGTTGTAAACACATACAACAATCTCACCAATTAAAGTTATTCGTAAAAGCTAGCTAAGCCTAGGGGGTAGATGGTTTTCTACTGAAGTTAAATTGTTGTTTCTTGTGGAAAAAAGGAAAAACTTCTTTAGCATAAGTCACAGCCACTCCTTGCACTTGAAAACATGGTTTGAAATCTACTGCAGGTCTTCATCAAAATCGCAGGGTAGGGGGGAGCAGGAAATCTTGCGCCATCAGACTTATCTAAATCCATTTAAGACTTGCTTTATCTTTTATCTCCTTTTTTTCATTCTAGTTTTCATTTTTAGAAGATGACTTTATAATCTGCTTTATTATTCCTCCTCTTTGACAAGATAATTGTATTCCCAGGTGCCGGTGAATTCTTACAATCTGCTTTTAGTATTTCCAAGCCTTCAGTTCTTGATGCAATACAGCAAGATCAGAAGACAGACATCGAGTGGAGTAAACCAAAATATCCTGACATTGCAAAGACAGGCATTTTCTACACTAAAAGTTGTTATTGTGCCAAGCCTGGTGTAAACCACTACCTGTAATTCCAGCAGATATTGATACACATCCATTTGTCTGCTTTAGAGGAAAGATGTTGTTGTACAACATTATTTCCTGTTTGCTAATACCCTAAAACATTATAAATATTTAAGCTTATTCCCAGCTGAATTGTATGAAATATCTGGGTCATGCACCTGCATGCCACTCCTTAATTGAGTAGTTCTTGATACTCCCACTGAGAGAATAAATTCAATTATAAACCAAGTAATACATGGCTGAAATAGCAGGTGCTGAACTCCAGTGAAAAGTTTTTCCCATCTGATTGAAGCTTTAATTTAAAACTGGGATCAGACACAGGGATGCACGCTGAAACAGAAAAGGCCAAATCTACATTCTACAGTGTGACGTTCTGTGTACAGATGATGACATAAGTATTTTTGGTCTGAATAATCTCACATTATAAAAAAGAGTATGTCGCTAAGTTATGAATTTTACCACTGATTTTTTTCTATTCAGTACCTTTTACTAGCTAACATCAATGAACACATTTACAAGACCAAATGATCAAACTGTTAACTGAATGCAAAGCGTGAGGGTAGAAACTAAACGAAGCATTTGTAAAAAAGGGAACTGACAAGAAGGTGTTTATTTGTACAACTATTAATGTTTTAGATGTCTACTACACCACCATCAAGCTTCAATCAGCAACTGATCTGGTACAAAGACACAAAAAAAGCTCAGATGAGAAAAATTTCCCACTCAACTTTTTTGCATCTTTTTCTTAACCTGACACCACTCCTATCTGTGGAGCTCTACTGTCATAGCATAAGCAAAAAAAAATAATCAAGATACTGATCACTACCACAAATGGAACACAGTCAGAATCTTAAATCCAGCCATTAACCTCCTAAAATTTAAAGTTCGCTCCTGAACTCTTTGATCCAAAGCTATTCTTGTGATATTTTTGGTGCAGTTCAAAGTCAAAGAAGGATAAGACCTATTTTCTAGATGTACTTCAAAGTTAGCCCAAGCTGGTTGAAATCTCAAGAGATGATTGCTTCTTTTTCTTTTCCCTTTTTAATCAGTATGATGGTAATTTCAGATCCTCATGTTTAATAGATTATTTCACTGCAGTTGTCAGCCACTTTTTTTAAAAATATTCTTCCTGTATGAAACAAACAATTTTTTACCTTCCTTGAATTCAACAGATCCAGAACATCTAAAGAACATGTGTGTTTTCACCTTGAATTTGCCTCCATAATAACACATCTGTGTTTTGTTGTAAGAACAACTTCAGGCAGCCTTTTGGAAAGGTGGTTGTCCATATGGAGAACAAATGCCAGGAGAAAAAGATAAATTCTCTTGTTATTGCCATTTAGTTTTACTTGTAGTTAAATGAGGAAGAAAAAAAAAAAAGGTGTTTTTATAGCCAGCAGCCTGATTTTGTGATGTGGTGTGCCCCCAAGCCAGAAAACACAAGAGTAGTCCTTTTCTTTGCCTAAACATTTTATATTGATAAAGGACTACAAAAACTTCACTCTCTTAAAAGACATGATGTGCAACCAAGGCCAGTAATTACTATTACAAGCCATAACCTCCTAAAGAGGCTAAAATCTAAACTACATGATGCACTGAATAAAAGAAGACTTCCATTAGACCTCTGATGCAGGACAAGAACATGCAGGTCTGAAATGCAGCTTGGGTATTTGGTAGTGAACACATTATTCAAAGCTCAAAAAAGTAAGCAGGGACGGGATCCAAGTTCAACATACAATGAACTGACCACAAACACTATTCCCTGTCCCCCCTGTGCCACTGGGGGCAGGGGAGGTAGAGAAATAGGGAGTAAAGTTAAACCTGGAAAGAAGGCGGGGTGAGGTGAAGGCCTTTTAAGATTTGGTTTCATTGCTCATGATCCTACTGGGATTTGATTGGTAATAAATTCAACTAATTTTTCCCCCGAGTTGAGTCTGTTTTGCCTATGACAGTAACTGGAGAGTGATCTCTCCCTGTCCTAACCTTGACTCACAAGCCTTTTGTTACATTTTCTCTCCTGGTCCAGTTGATGAGGGGATTGATAGAGCACCTTTGGTGGGCACATGGCCTCCAGCCAGGATCAACCCCATCACAAAGTAATAGCAAATATGCAGGAATCACCTGAGCTCTAGATAGTTCTCTGTAGGCCAGGAACAAAGAGGAAGGGTGAAGCAGGTTCCCCCTAATACAATCACGCCAACCAAATTCCCATTTCAACTTAAAGCAACAAGAATTTATTGCCTCTTTATTGACTGTCTAGACTTGATTAGACAGCAAAATTTCATCTCTATCTCAAGTTTCACTCTTAGCTGCTGTAGTTTCCTACATCAAGGAAGGACTGATAAAATAATATAACACCACTCAACTACTACCCACTTGTCAGAGTATGCTTCTGTGACTTATGAGAATAGTATTTCTGACGTTGGCATAGCTGACCCCCTCACTAGAGGCAACTGCATGCGTTATCATCTTTTAATGGCAGCAGAAGTTGTAATGTTCATGGTATTTTATGTGAGGCATTCCATAATTATAGAATGCAATCAGTAGACTTCTGTAAATGGCTTTATAAACACCGTGTACATCTCAGAAGAAATCATGCTGCTTGTTGTGTCACATTCTTAGGTAACACTCCACTAACAAATGCTTAAGACACCTAAAAAAACAAGCACCTAAATATCTTCAAGCACAACTTAAAAGTTAAAAATTCCAATACTAAAGAAAAAAAATGTTTTGTACCTGAACTTTTTGGATGTCAAAATAGCTGATTTTTCAGCAGATCCCTAAAATGGCATTTTGAACAAGATGGAAGCATAAATCTTGATTGGATTATTTCTATCACTGACCTTTCACCCTCCCTGGACTTCTTTGCGGATTTACTAAAGGTTTTTCCTTCCCAGGCTTCAGCTACAGACTTAACAGGGTGCAACATTAATCGAAATTTTGGTGTGGAAGTCCCAGCTAAGCAGTCGTACCAATTCACTTGTCGGTCTTGTGCTCCTCCTGAACCCAAGCAAACCCATCATTTCAGGACTATCTGTAGGACATAAGAAATCAAAACAACAGATCATGAATGAATCCTCTTTCTTCAGACAAATCCCTAAGGTAAAAAGCTCCATGTGCTGACTCAGTACCAATGCTTTGCTTCAGGAAGGCAGCAGCTGATCTAGAGAACTTTTCCATCAGCAGGAGGTACAGATCTGCTCCCACCTGCATTCTGCTTTCCCCTTTTCAAGTTCTTCCCTCCATGTCTCACATCCCTCAGAGGCTTATTGAGGCACGACTGAGCAAGCTCATCCCTCTTTTTAACCCGATTAGAGACCTGCAAAAGACAGACCTGGGTTCATCTGCCTGAAATAGGAAAGTAACTGAAAGCAAATTCAAAACCACAACCAACTCAAAGGCCCTGCACTGTGACAGCAGGCTACTGCAGACTGCCATCCATGAGCAGCAGAAGAGCCCTGAGTATCATTCAGAAGACAGTGGGGGACAGCTGAAAATCAACTCTGTCCCCTCACAATTTAAGTACAGGTCATCTTCAAGCAACCGACCTGAAAGTCATGGTAGGTACCTAATCAAGCCAAAAATTGCTTCCCTGGTGTCAGTTGAGATGCAAAAAGGAACCTGCAAGTCATCACCCCAAATAGCTAGCTAGAGTTATATTTCTGCACAATGGCAACTTTAAAGCAATACACAAACAAAACAGCATGGGTCCAAAAATTCTGCCCTGTAGGATTCCTCAGAGGACTTGGACTAGGCTAGGATAAAATCCCATCTGTAAAATTATGTTTACTGCATGAAATAAAGTTAGTATGAGGTACTTCCTGCATCCGCCACATACTGAAAACCCATTGTAGTGAAAGAGATGTTATAAACTAACATTTACACATGAATCATTAACACATTAAAGACACACTGAGCTCTGTAAATGTCTGAATTCCAATGGAAACACTTCTGAAACTACCATAATACTGTTCAATGTACTGTAACAGTCAAAAAAGTAATACGTAAGTAATACATAAGAAAGGGGAAAGGATAAGGTGAAAGATAGTATAAAGTTATCATAGAAATCAAATTTATACTCAAGTGGTATACTGTGTTCACTTGAAGATTCTTCATTTCAAAAGGAAATGATAGCAGATTAACTCAGAGACAGGTGATAGATTTGATTAAAAGTGCTCAGTCTCTATCCCCAAGTGATAGGGCAAGGAAGAGGTTCTCAAAGAAATACAGTAAACTGGCAGAAAATTTATACAAATTTTATATAAAAATATATAAAATTAATAAACACAAAATTAATTAATAAATTATTAGAATTATTAAAATTAATTAATACAAATATATAAAATTTGTATTCATCTTTTCTTGCAAAACCTGACTACTTAGACAAGTAGGAAAAAAAAAAAAAGGAAATTCAAAACTCCTATTTATCATCCCTTCTTTCCTACACAGGGCAATTAGTCTGTGAATTCATTGCTACAAGGTTATGACCTGAATGACAACAGCAGAATAAATAAGTGGTCAAAGTAAATGTTTGTAATCAGTCAGGAGTAATGACAAACAGAAAACAAACAGCAACTAGCAAGGTCAATCTGTCAGTTCATGAGTTTATGGAAGAAATTCTGTCTTTTCAATGAATGTTTTTCAACCTTTTCCTGTTTAATTGTTGGTTTTCTTTCTCTCTCATCTCCTTTTTCAAGTCAACATTTAGAGAGGACAAATTCAAACACTCAGGTTTCAGATAAGAAGCCCACATATGACAACGGATGTTCTTAAGTTTACTGTCCTCCCAAACAGGCTTTTATAACACATATACACAGACACACTGGATTTGTAATTACAGACTTACCACCAGTTTTCACCAGCATTACGTTAGGGGGGAAGGCAAGATGTCTTCATATTGAGAGTATTTCATCTACAACACAATTGTAATTTTACAGCAGACACTTTATGTAAACAAAGATTTTATTTCATCATGATGCATAGTTAGCATGAACACACTTTTTTTGCACCTATCTCTCTCCCCCAGGGATACTGGGGTCCCAGTACAAGACAGATATGGAACTGTTGGAGCAAGTCCAGAGGAAGCCACAACGGTGATAGGGCACCTCTCCTGTGAAGATAGGCTGAGAGAGTTGAGCTTGTTAAGCCTGGAGAAAAGAGTCTGGGGAAAGCTCATAGCAGCCTTCCACTACCTAAAGGAGCTACAGGAAAGCTGAACAGGGACTGTTTCCTAGGGCACAGAGTGATAGGACAAGGAGTGATGGCCTTAAGCAGAAGGTAGATTTAGATTAGTTAGTAAGAAGAAATTCTTTTCTGCAATGGTGGTGAGGCACTGGCACGAGTTTCTGAGAGAAGCTGTGGCTGCCCCATCCCTGGCAGTGTTCAGGGCCAGGCAGGATGGTACTTTAGGCAACCTGGTTTAGCGGAGGGTGTCCGTGTCCACGGCAGGGAAGACGATCTTTAAGATCCCTTCCAAGCAAATCATCCTGTGATAAAAAGTTCTTTAAGCATCTCTAAAGCAAAGATTCATCCCTGGATAGAAGCCACTCTGTTACAAAACAGAATATAGAAAATATAACAATGGAGCTGAATTTTTAAAATAAGAGAAACTAGATTGCACTTTTAGTAAAGAAAATACTTCATTTATACCTATTCAGCTCTTTCATCTCGAACACATCTTGCTCTCTCTTTAGAAGACCATGCCCCACTTGAACAATGTATTATCAAATTATCCATCTTTTTTTTCCAGTTCAACTGTTGTTCAAAAGAAAGTGATTATCTAGATTTCATTTTGATTTTCTTTTTTTTCCCCCCAGATGTCTTATTATTCCCCTAGTTTACATACAAAATCAATCTTCCTTTTAAACTGGAAATTATCTCTGCTTCCCAAAGAGGACTGAGTACTTAGCGTGTAATGAACTTTGTATGAACTGCATAGAATAAGACCATACAATACAGAGCATCAGGCTTTAAAACATAAATACACCCAAATACATTATTTGAGGTCAAAAGTAAGAAAGCCATTTTATGTATTAACAACTGTGAGAAGAAACTAAATAACATAATAAGTATCCTTTGGAAGTTAGGTAGGTGAGTGGGCTATTAATTGGTGCTCCTGTTTTTTCCCTAGGCTACTCTGCCACCCAGCAACAGCACAACACCGCAAAAATCATAAAGCCAGTGTTCTCATGCCCACTTAGTATTATAACCTAGAAGCTGGCCCTAATAGTGACCTTCCTGGACTAACAGCAGAACTGGTGGAGATGAAGCACATCCTGCCAGAACTGTATTCCATACACAGGCTGCACAAATCAAAGGTGACCGGACACCTTGTTTCTCTATTTGACTTTTAAATACCCTGGATACCTTACGTTGTGTCTTCAGGCACTCTCAAAAACAGCGAGATCTAAACAGCTTGTATGGAAGACTGATTAAAACCCAAGGACAAGGCAGAGGGAGTTCAGTACCTGCCCTTTGGGTATACAGCGTATTCTTAAAGGACAGTACCACCCTGTCCTGAGCTGGAGCCTGTCTGTCAGGAAGGCACAGATGAGAGACTGGCACTTACTAAGGGACAGAGCCACCAGCATGATGTATTTTCTCACTGTCCTGGGCCACGGTGCAAACAGTGTGGGTGCAGCCCCAAGTGAGGCTGGACACAGCCAGCAGAGACCTGACACCCACTTCAAGACCGATGCCTTCCTCTAGACCTGCATTACAGCACCCTCTCTCCACAGCAGCAGCTGCTCAAGAACCAAGCTGCACCTAGCACAGCCCTTCCCAAGGACTGCCTCACCCCATCAATGCACCCCCACATCCTTCCAAGACAACATGCAGCCACAGAAGGAATTTCCCTGTGCCTGGCTGGGGCAGTACAGGATGATGTGGTCAGGTATGGGAAAAGACTGGACCGTGCTGGCGAGTGCCAGAAGAGTTTGGTGATTACCAAAGGAAAAGCAAAGAACACATGCAAGCCAACTGAGAACCCCAGATGTATTTTCTCAGCTTTCCTACCTACTAGGCTACAGCACCTGGCTTCTTAAACTAGCGGCGTTACAGCAGATAGGTAGACAGACACATGTACCATCAAGATACAACATTTTAGAGTCCCTACCAAGCTCAGCCAAGGACATGTGACAGTCATTCATTATTATGTAACCTTGCATATGATCACCACAGTCAAACAGCACTCTGCTTTCCCTGCGCCTCCCAAAGTTTTACCATTACTCCAGTCATTTCTGTTTACAGACTTTTTCCAATAAGTAGTTCATCTTTCTTCCACTTCATTGGTATGATTTCTGATTTACAAGTACATTTTGAGCCCTATCAATTACTATTTTCCATCCATTCAATATGCACAAGGCTGACTGTACATTTGCTTATTTTCCTAGCTAAAATACCAGATGGCAGCAACTCATCAAACACTCTAAATACTTCCACTGTATTAATAACACTGCAGTTACCAACCAAAAGTGTTATCTCATTAAAAGAGATAAAGTGAGTTTAAGAAAATCTATTGTCTATAAATGCACCTCAAGTGGCATCAATTATCTTATAACTTCTTTTAATTTTGTAATGAGTCTTGCATCAGGCTTCTCGTTATCCTGCCTAGATTAATATTGGTCTGACAAGCCTATAATTATCCTGGTCATTGAATTTACCTATAGTAAATACAGCACAGTATTATCTTATTTGCAGTCCTCTGGAACCTACCTAATATTCTGAGATTATATGAAAATGAAAATTCTATTCATTTCTTCCCACTATGTATTTGTCTGGGAAGTATTCATGTCTCAACTTGTAAGGATTGTTTTTTTTAACAGATACATATAAAACCCGATATACACCTTAATTATTTCTATTACAGAGATACTGCCATCCCATTTTAAGAGTTGCTACCTTCTTTTTCTCTTTTTTATTTGCTTTATTCTCACATAAATGTATAAGTAATTTCTTCGGTCACTTCTTTTCAATAAAGATCACATGCAATTTTCTATCTATTTTTACCCTAAATTAGCAAAACACTTGTGCTGATGCACCATTTCAATCACACAGTGCAAGAAATTAAGGTCATTAACTTTTCATTTGAAGAATTGCAAGTGGATTTAATGGTGTAAAAAAAAAAAATCAGTTCTTCAGTTATAAACTTACTTCCTTAAAAATAAGCAGACATAACGGGGCTTTGATGTACCAA
The DNA here is from genome assembly GCF_964237585.1 of Gallinula chloropus. Lineage (NCBI taxonomy): Eukaryota > Metazoa > Chordata > Aves > Gruiformes > Rallidae > Gallinula > Gallinula chloropus. The sequence goes on along the minus strand of NW_028168137.1, from coordinate 32,812 downwards.
GAAGTCACAACCTTAAGTTGCTAAAGTTTCCCCTGCCATCTGCACAAAACCATAGCAAGAAAAAACCAAACCCTGAAACATTTTCTTTCAAATTCTCATAAGCTTGTTTTTCGCATTTCTTTTCACCAAGAGGTAAAGGTCTTTCATTAGCCAGATTAGACTAAGAACTGTTTTAATTTTTTTGTTGAAATTTTGATTAAAAAAACTGTGAACATGTATCCTAATTGCTTCGAGTGCAGGTGTTAACAAATGATCTTATTCTATTCTTAAGAAGATAAAAAAAAGAGAAGGCTTAAGAAACACTCAGGCATTACACTACCAGATTTCAAATAGGTATCAACTATGATTTTGGTCTAGTTTAATTTAGACCTTCCTAACTGAGCTTATCAGGACAGTAACCTAAATACATCAGCAAGCACTAATTAAAAGGGACCTTTCTGACTTTACAGTCAAAGTTACAAATAATGAAATGAATTGGCTTTGTAAGAAAAGAACAGAAAAAAAAGGTTTTGGAGCTTTTCCAAATCCAAACAGTTAACTTTGCTGTCAAATACAACGAAGTCATGAACTTGAAACCAAAGGCTAGTATATATTTGACTACATGGTTTCCCATTTACCTAGTATAGACAATTCCATGCATCGCAGCTTTAGCCCGAGATCTCCGTTTCATGGCATTTTGTCTCACTTTCACTACTTTCTATTTAATATGACCGAGTTCAGTTAGATAAGCAGCAGTTCACAATTCTTCTGTATTTGCTTTATCTTTATAGGTTTGCTTCGAGACAGACTGTTGTCTAGCAATAACTGTTCTCAATATCCCCAAAGCCCAGGCTTTCCCCTGCAAAACACTGTTTAGAAAATATTTTTCGGCACTCTGAAAGAATTAGAGGTTCTCATTTAAGTTTTATGACACAGAGGCCAGAAGCAGCATTAAAAATTTTAGGTCTAGAAGGGACATCCAAATGCCATCACAAATTCTAATCATATGCTGCTGGGACACCTAGTCTTGTAAGCATAAGTGTCTTTTGGCAAGGAGAAAATCCTTTGGGTACACATCACAACCTTGTTCTCACATCTGGCATTTTCCAACTGGAGGGTCACTTTTCAGCTCCTGTGACTTCCTTGCTTACCTTTACCTAAGTGCTGTGAAAAATGTGGATACACCCTTGCCTCCTGATTGCACAAGAGAATGCAGAGAACACAAACATAGCCATACACAAAGATCAATCAGAGGCTACATCCAAATTTTTAATCAGCCTGGGAAAATTTTATTATAAAGTACACACCAGCTGGAACTTAAGAGTTGCCTCCGTGTCTTTGCGCAGGGAAGCACTTGCTTAAGTGCTTAACACCAGCCTCATCTCGAAACAGTTATTTCAGTATCTCCATAACCTCTACAGACTTCAAAGCAGCAAACCCCACCACAGACGCACCCCATTCCCCAGTCATCTGAAAAAACATTTTCATGTCAGCACATGGGCTAATACTTTCAATAAGATAAGTTACATGCACATACCCAAGCAATCAGCAGAACCTGCATCCTTAGGACCTCCTGGCTTAGGTCTGGGTTTTGGCTGGTTCATTTCTCATCTGTGTCAGCACTGGAGGACCAGGAGCAACATCCAAGAGGAGTACCACTCTTATCAGTGATTATCATCAAGGACCAGCAATTTTCTGTTACTGTTTTTAAGTTACTTCTGGATTTCCTCCCCTTGCACAGTGTTTTTCACTGCTAGAGAGCATCACCAATGTACCAGTATTTATTTTTTTTTTAAGTTATTTTAACTGAAATAGGCTTTTATTCTAAGTTCTTTTTTTCATTAGTCTTTAACTCATTTGGACAACATGGAAAGGATCAGTTGTGCCATATGAATTGAAGCCACCACTAACCATCATATTTTCCTTCAGTAACCTGAATTTTCCTTCTCAACAGAATTACAAGGTTGGAAGAGACCTTTGAAGATCATCATGTCCAACCATTCCCATCCTATGCTAAACCATATCCCTAAGTACCTCATCAACCCTTTTTTTGAACACATCCAGGGAAGGTGACAAAACCCCCTCCCTGGGCAGCCTGTTCCAGGCCCTGACAACTCTTTCAGTAAAAATTTTTTTTCTAATATCCAATCTAAACCTGCCCTGGCCCAGCTTCATGCCATTTCCCCTTGTTCTATCTTCTGTCACCTGGCTGAAGAGACCATCACCCACCGCTCTACAACCTCCCTTCAAGTAGTTGTAAGTGGTGATAAGGTCTCCCCTCAACCTCCTCTTCTCCAGGCTAAACATCCCCTCCTGGATTTTAACTTAATATTTTCATGAAAAACTTCTACCAGTTTTCTCCTGATCAGTATTAAAATGACCACAGTATATATTTTTTGTCAAGTAAGGCCAGACTTAAGCATGGATTTTGCCTATTTCTGTAATGCTTCTACAACAGTAACTACTTCAAGTACTCCCTGCAACACAACAAAAAAAACCCAACCCTAAATGAAGTGTTAACAACACTTTTTTTTCTCCTACACCTCCGTCTGCTGTGTTTTTCTCAAATCCTCAGGTCCTAACCTACGTGATTACGTAAGTTCAAGCAGACCTATTTTAGTTTGCCTTTTTTGAAATACATTTACAGCTCTGTGATTGCTGAAAAAAAAAATTTTCAAAACTCAGTTCAAATGTTCCCACTCATCTATACACATACAGTGTTTCAAATCATCTGTTAAATCACCTGAAAAACATTGGGGTTTTTTACCTGAAAAATTAATTTCATGACTGGGGAACCTCAAGTGGAAGAACGACACAGGTTTTGCCAGCTGTAATTCCTTAAGCACAGCAGACAGCCTCAAAGTTTGACTTCGTCTAGTCAAGGAGAATAGATACGCACAGAGTGGCTCAGTGTTGAAGAGGAGCATCTTGTAAACACTGAACTTAAATATTTTGGGTTTGCATGCTGGAAACTGGATGTTTGCCAGTTACACATGCTGCAGACTAGAAGTTATTATACAGCTACAGGCACATGACATATCTCTGCACACAGCACTGTGAAAGTTAGAAAGGATTTCACCTTTCCCCACCCAGTGTTTATGGTTTCTGAGAATAAATAAATACATAAAAAGTATTTTCTCCAGGAATCATACTATAATAAAATAACCAAATGCAAGAAAAAAAATCAAATTTTTGACAATTTTGAACTCAAATTTATAAATGTATTTGTGTATTCAAATTTTATAAATCTTGTTTTGTATGTACTATGACTCCATTTCACAGAATATAATACAAAAATTGGTTTTTTCTTTCTTGTGGTTGATCTAAGATTCATTGCGGCTAATTCTGTTACACATTCTAGTGATTAAAACTGGAGTCACAAGCTGCTTCTTCACTTTCATTAATGCCAAAGTACCTCAGGGTTTTATTCAGTACCAAGAATAGAAGATTTGCCAGGAACTTAATAGTCAAAAACATTTTCCAGGGTAGTCCAGGGACTTCATATCAAGAACACTCCATGAGGTGGACTCTGTCTGCTCCTCATTTAGGTCTAGTAGCAATTATAAAGCCATAACATTAGAATGGCCTTTTTATTTCCTCCTAATATTCATAATATTTAAGATACTGGGAAAAAAAAAAAAAGGAATGTAAATTCATGAAAGAAAACAAAATGCTTGTTTGATTTTCTTGTATCGCCTTTTCAGGTATACAAGCAAATCCTTCAGCGAGCATCCCTAAAAATACTAACTAAAGCTTCAAAAAAAAAAAAAAATACAGTTCCCCTGAACAGAATTTTGAAGGAAGAGGAAAGGTTAAGTTTCTTAAAGTCCACTTAGCTTATGTTTAGCTCACAGCACGGCAAGCATTCTACCTTAAAAACAAGCATGCAAGGAGAGAAGTAAAACAGCATGACCAAATGTGCATATTTTGTTGCCTGAATAATGATGAGGAGCTTTGTTATCGTGGGTTTCCCAGTCACCAGTCGGAAACCAGTTAATTCAGTTACAAACTCAATTTTATTAATTTAGCAGGCGGCAATTAAGCAAACAGCACTGGGCGGCCAGAGCGTCTCAGCTCTACCAACGGCACGCACCGTCCCTTTCCGAAATCAGGTTTTTATAGTCCTTTAGTTCCGGGTCCCGATCGTTTCACTGAGGCTTATTCTGCACATGCGCCAGTTGTTGTTAGGGGGTCGTCTTCTACCTCCTAGTGGTCGATGGGATGAAGTTGCTCCTCTTCCTCACTTGTCCCTTAGTTGACCCCTCTCCCATATTTGGTCACCTTTAACAGCAAGCTCATTCATTGGCTACTTAATTTCTATGGTTTCCACGTCTAAGTTACCTATAACTCAGTTCTATGCTTCGTTAGCAACTAACAATATACGTTACACAATCATTCTTACAAAATCAGAATGTTACGACCTGTTTCAAGGTACATGTGGTTTACTGAACAAAGGCTCATCTATCACACCCATGACACCAAATCCATGACACATGGACGGGTTTTTTTTTTTCCCTGGGCACTTTCCAGCCCAATCCACCTCCCACCAAACTCTTCACCTTCCCCTTCTCTCTCCCCAGCAGAGGGCAGTCTGGGCAGTACCCAAGGCAGAGCTCTGGTCCCTCCCCAGAGAGCCTCTGAAGGGCACAGAAGCTCCTGGGTGGCAGACAGGAGCATTCAGCCACAGAGACTGGGGCATCCATGGACCAAGGAAAATCAGGTCCGTGGCACTCTGTGTTCCTTGTTGTCCTCCCTTGGGGAGGGGTCTGCAAGTCCTTCTGTGCCATGCCCCGCACCCCCCGGCCAGCACAAGATCCCCAACCCTGGCAGTCCTCTGGCTGCTTCTGCTTCCCAAGGGACAGAGTAGCTGGCCTTGAGCTGCTGCAGCCCAGCTGTTCCCAGTTCCCATTCTTTCCTGACCTGCCTGGCCCAGGCAAAGAAGTTGCTGCGTGCTCATTTCTTCTGCTTCAATTCAGAGAGGCCTGGCTCCTCTCCCACACAAATTCACCGGGAAGAACAAGACGGGTGGCTCCTGACGTAGGAGGAGATGATCCATTTCTTTGCATTACCACAGACTGGAAAAGGGAACATCAAAAGAAGAAGGAAAGACTGACTGGGTATATTCAACCCCACACGGGGAGACACTTGCCTAGGAAGGCCGGCAGCATGTAGCTGCTGAGCAATGTCTCGTCAGTTGGCTCAAGGCATCCTTGAGCTCCTGGTTCCTCTTGCTGTAGATGAGGGGGTTCAGTGTGGGAGGAGTGTGAATTGGCTTTTGGGTGGAAGGTCTTAACAGCCCCTGCTTCCTCCCACAGCTATGGAGATTTCCAGGCCTACAGAGGCAAGAGGAAAACCGGAATGTTCATCTGCAAGCCTCCCAGTGCCTGCCAGGGAAAAGGCATCTTCATAACACGTAACCCAAAGGAGATCAAACACGACAGGCATATGATCTGTCAGCAGTACATCTCTAAGGTAACGGGGATGATCTCAAACTAGAGCTGGGGGTGTGCAACCTCGCAGCTCCTCCAGCATCCCACATCCTCCTTGTGTCCTCTCCCTGCACCTTCCTGGACCTGCCAGGGGCACAGAGGTGGCCGCAGCTCAGCAAAGGCCTGGTGAAAGCTTGCCTTTCTCCTCGCTGCTGAGGGGCCGGGGAGCGGCACAAGCAGTGAGACAGAGCAGCCAGCCTCGTGCAGGGCAGCCAGCAGCCGCCTCGCAGCCTTTGCTTTTCTCACGTCCCTCCTGCCTTTTTTTCTCACAGCCTTTCCTCATCGATGGCTTCAAATTTGACCTTTGTTTTTATGTGCTGGTCACCTCTTGTGACCCACTGAGGATTTTTATCTACAAGGAGGTTCTGACCCGCTTTGCCACCATGAGTTACATCGACCCCAGCAGCACCAGGAACCCAGTAGGAAAGGCAAGTCTGGTGGCTTTCATGGCATGCAGCTTGCTTCTTTCCTGTTCTTTGCACCCTCTGTACCTCTTCCGCCTCCTCCCAGAAGGTATTTCAGGCTGGGTGTGAGCTGTTTGTGTTGGTGCCGCGTGGCTCATAGTAAATGAAAGCCTCTCACGTATCCTCTCTCAGGATGACACCTGCATGCATTTGACCAATTATGCCATCAACAGACGCAGTGAAAACTTTGTCTGGGATGACGTGAAGGGCAGCAAGAGGTACGGTCTTGTGTGGATGCTGCAGTTCCTGGGGCACGACCTGCAAGAAGGCTGCCTTTGGGGGCATTTCTCAGGGCTACCATGGTATCACAGGGCAGCTCTTAGTGTCTTCTGTCCTGCACACAGGAAACTGTCCACCCTGTTTGCCTGGATGAGAGAAAACAACCTCAAAACGGCCAAGCCCTGGGAAGATATTGAAGATCTTGTTATCAAGACACTGATCTCCGCTCACCCCTTTGTGAAGCACCAGTACCACAGTTGCTTTCCCCAGCACGTGACTGGCAGTGCCTGCTTTGAGATCCTGGGCTTCGACATTTTACTGGACAGAACATTGAATCCGTGGCTGCTCGAGGTGAGGGGGGAATCTCCTGCTGGGCTGAAGCAAGTCTGGAAGCAGTGGAGAGCTGAGAGCTGGGGGATGCGGCGCAGCAAGGGGCGGTGGGCTGAACAGAGCTGTTCTGCTTCAGAAGGGCAACGTGGGTCCCAAAATCATTGAGCTGTGAATTCAAGTAGCCAGGCGAGCTGCTGTAGGCTAAGAGGGACAGGAGGGTGTCCCTGTCCATTCCCTGGCCACCCTCTCCAACAGGAGGGAGTGCCCTGAACCCAAGGCCTTCTTGACCTGTAAGAGCATCTTGAATCTCGACAGCTGCTCCACACCCCCAGTCCTGCGGGCTGTGGAGTGTGAGCGGCCGGACGACTTCATCGGAAAGTGTGTGGTAGGGCTGGGGCTGGGGCTGAGGCTGGGGCTGGCTGCTGGCAGCACTTGCTTGGAGCTCGGGTCTGAATTAGCTCCTTGTTTTGCAGGTGAACCACTCTCCCAGCTTCACCACAGACTCTCGCCTGGACCGCGAGGTGAAGGACGCGCCGTGATACCATCAGCCTGATAAACGTGCCTGCCTGTGACAGAAGGAAGGTGCTGCAGGAAGACAGGCAGCACATAAAGGAACAGCTCCTGCACAAGCATCAGACTCTCCGTGCATCCAGGTACCGCTCTTCCCCATCGTGCCACAGGTCCCAGTGAGAAAGATCTCCCCAAGGCTTCAAACTTAAGCTCCCGGATGCTGTGACACTCTAAGGCCTTGGAGGAGAAATCTCCCAAGCCATTGGCATCCTGCAAGGAAGCGCCAGGGCTTGTCTCTGGGCACGAGGAGACTTGAGGTGCCGGGTGCTCTGGGTCCTGTGCATCGAGGTCCATCCCCATCAAGCCCACTGCCCAGGCTTTTCCTTCTGTAGAGAGCAGGGGGCGGTGGGTGGGCAGGAACCCCTGCAGCTCCTGTTTCAATTAGGACACCCAAGAGAACTCCAGGCTGGAGCTGCTGAGCATGTTAACCCCGTACTCGGCCTGCCCCTGCAGCCTCAGCTGCTCCAAGCTCCCCACTGGCCTGCGAGGAAAGCTCCTGACAGTGTGCGGGGTGGCAGAACTTTTAAAGGGAAACCCAGGAGTTCCCCAGGTCTGGGCCAAACAGCATCTTGGGGCATGCAGGAACATGAATGCCCACGGTGTCAGCAGTCAGTAAGCTGGGCATGGGATCACCACAAGATCACCAGCTGCACTTCAGTCCAGGAGCTCCCCATCTCCTCTACCACCTGTGTGTGGCACAGACATCCCTTGCACACTGCCAGGGCCTCACAGGATGCCAGTGTGATCAGTAGGGAAGGTGGCCAAGGGCCCCCCCTCAGCCTTCCTCCCGATACTGTTGGAAATTAGTTTAGTGGGCAACTATTAGTTTGACATATCCAAATGTCTAATGTTACAATAGCTGGGAAGAGATAGTCACTATTGAGCACATGTTTTATCATGAGCAGTTGTTTTACGTTTGAGAAAGAACTGAAGGTTAGATAGAGGAGGCAACAAGAAGAAACAGGAACAAGATAGTAGGTGCTGCTGGTACCAAGACTAAAGAGGAGACAGATACCAGAAGTAAGCAAAAGAATGGTGCAATTATTCAAGAAGGGAACAGTTTAAACTGACCCTGTGTTTGTAACTCAGCAATCTGCACCACAGGTGAAGAACAGACTGCAAGGAAGACTATGAGCCTTTCTCCAGAAGACCCCAAAAGACCACCACCACATAGCAGCGTGCCTGCCCCAGAGGGAGGAGGCTGATGGTGATGATTTCTCAGCACTGCTTTGATTAACCCAGCCTCTTCTCAGAATTCTTATGTATATGTGTGACTGTGTGTAATAAATATCCGACTGATTGTTGACAACTGGTCTGAGTGGGAGAACATTTTTAGCTCAGGTCAGCTGAAGCAACTGATTTGTGGAAATCTAAAGAGTGTAAAACAATTACTATATGAGAGGAGGACTGAGAACTTTGAATCCCTTATTCAGGTGCAAGAATAATCTTTGCCCATTTATACAGGTTTATACAGGTTTATATAGGCATTTTATTTGAACTTATTTGAATTTACATTCAGTTTAGGTACATTCATTGCAGGGAAAACACTCCTTTAGAACTCGCCCAAGGTGGGCAAAAACAGGGGGGAGGGATATTGCAAAAGAGCCCCCTGGGGTGTATTTTGGCCCATTGGAAAGACACTGTAGTGTCAGGAGGAACAGAAGATGGAAAGACCCTGATTAACTATTGCAATCAGTGGTGGCATCTGTATAAATTAGGACATGGGGTAAAATGGCCTCATACTGGATCTTTAAATGAGAACACTATTTGACAATCGATGCTGTTCTTAAAAGGGAACAAAACTGGGATGAGGCTTCCTATGCCAATATGTGTTTCACCCTTCGTAATCACCTGGAATGCAAAAAGATTGTGGTTTAACACCCCACGGGATCAAAAATAATAAACAGAGTGGGGGAAACTGAGCAGGTGCTGTTCAGCTTGTAGTATGGGCCAGAGGGGCAGAAAAGCAGGAAAGAGGCATAAACCAGAGGACCCACCTGATCTGTATTGGCCACCCCCAAAAGCACCCTCAGAAGATGATTCGGAAAGTGAAAGCAGTTTCCCCCCATAGCCCCATCTCTAACAGAATTGGGAGTAAGAAGGGACAAACTACACTACAGGCCCCTGAAGGGAGGCCATGGGACCTCATGGAGGGACTGCTGTGGAGAAAGTTCCGTATTCTTTTGGTTTCCAAACCTGGGAAAGGAAGGCTAAGAACTATCGGGACAATCTGGCAGGGGTGGGCAAGCATTTTCAATTTCTTATCAGGCAGCATAACCCTGATTGGGATGAGGTACAACTCTTGTCAGACCATTTAACAGAAACTGGGGAACAGTTAGTTTTAACAGTGGCCCAGGATTCGGCGAGTGATCAGGTGAATGGAGAGGGGGAAGATAAAAAGGATTCTTCAAGACCCACCTTGGGACCCTAATAAAAGTGTCCACATGAAACTATTAAACACGTACAGGGAATGGATAATAAAGAGAATGGAAAGAGCCATCCCTAAAGCAATCAATTGATCGGCCCCGGTGTTAGTGGGGCTGAGAAGGGGCTGCTGAGGGAACCTTAAGGCTGGGAACAGCTCTTAGCTTTTGCTGCCTTTGCCGCGGTTTTTCATGTTGAAGATGCTCTCTAGTGGCAAGAGAGGCGTAAGGCACCCTTAGGACTGTTCAGGTCACTAGACAAGGCCGGATCCGCAGTGTGAGTGGGGCTGAGAAACAGCAGCCAAAGAAAAGTTGTGGCCCAGAAACACCTTTCAGTTCCTGGGGCTTTCCTGTGGGAGAAACGTCTCCTAGAGTTTGTGGGGCTGAGTAAGGGCTGCTGTGGGAACCTGAAGGCCAGAAATACGTTTTGGTTCTGGCACCTGTTGTGCGGGAGCATTCACTGCATGATTGGCATTTTGAGGCTGCATGCTGAGAGAGTTTTAGAAAGAGGAAAATATTATCACTGTGCAGGTGGCTAAGGCTAGATCTGGGGTTATGGGTTAAGGGGCTGGAGGGCAAATCATATGAGGAACGGCTGGGTGAGCTGGGGCTGTTCAGCCTGGAGAAGAGGAGGCTGAGGGGAGACCTTATCACCACCTACAACTACCTGAAGGGAGGTTGTAGAGAGGTGGGCGATGGTCTCTTCAGCCAGGTGACAGAAGATAGAACAAGGGGCAATGGCCTCAAGCTTTGCCAGGGCAGGTTTAGATTGGAAATTAGAAACATTTTTTTTACTGAAAGAGTTGTCAGGGCTGGCACAGGCTGCCCAGGGAGGGGCTTGAGTCACCATCCCTGGATGTGTTTAAAAAAAGGGTAGATGAGGTACTTAGGGATCTGGTTTAGCTTAGGATGGGAATGGTTGGATTTGATGATCTTCAGGGGTCTCTTCCAACCTTGTGATTCTGTGTGATTCTGTTAGAGGGGCTTCCCAGTTAGATTCTGTTAGATTTCACATCCGAGTGAAATCTTCTTTCAGCTCATGCAGCTTTCATGTGGGAGAGCGTGCTGGAGTTTGGGCTTTTTGAAGCTGTCCTCTGGCAGTGAGAGAACTGCTGGGTTCTGCCACAGGGACACCTGTAACAGACAATATCCCACTACGGGGCCAGGCTGTGTTTGGGTTGGTGCTCAGGGCACTAATGGCTTTGCTAACACCTCCACTGTTAAAGGAGGCCAAAGGACTGATAAAGAGCCTGGGCTGCTAAAAAGCGCCCTTGGAGAAGGGCTGAAGGCGTGATGAAGAGGAAACCTCCTGTCCCAGCAGGGGCGAGAGCTGGGGCAGAGCCCGGGAGGAATGGAGGCAACAAAGCTCAGCTGTGACTAGGGAAAGGGGAAGGTGTCAGGGGGCGATCGCAGCCACCCCCCCAGTCAAAGGGCTGTGCAGATGACAGCCCCCCACACCTTCAACGAGCAGGGGTGCTCATTTGAATGTGCTTGACCTATAGTAGGTGATGTGGTAATTGCTCCCCAAGAGGTGTAACTTTAGGCAGGTTTTTCTAGTCCTGTAACAAGATCAATCGCTTGTAAATTCTGTGTGCAGGGTGCTGGCTTTGAGGAATCACCTCTGAGTACCCAGCTCTGTGCAGACATGGACTAAACCCAGTAACTCTGCTATGTATGTGTCCTGGCATGCTGCACACCGGGTAATGACCCTGCTTTTGGGACAACAGTTTTGGGTGCCCCAGATGGGACTGCACTGACACCTTGCCTGCCTTGTCTTGCTGCACCTGACAAGGAGAAGTGGGCTGACTGGCCTCCAGAACGAGCCAACTTGTTGCCTGGGGACTCCATCAGCCCCTCTCCTGGGCTGGGAGAGTACTTCATACCAGAGAAGGGGTGGCAGAAAAGGAGAAGCAAGGGTAAGCAGAACCGCAGGCTGCTTTTCTGGCTGCCCTGACAGCAGGATGGGGAAGAAGAGGTATACGAAGAGGGCTCAGATGCAGAGGCAGGTGTTGGTGGAGGAAGCAGAGGAAGCTTCTGTGAAATTTCTTTAAGAACAAATCAATGTGCCTACTGTAAGTAGGAGGGTCACTGGAAAAAGGAATGTCCATATGTTTGGAATAGTCGAGAGGAAGAGAAACCTGACAGGGTAGGGTGAGATTACAGGGCACCAGAGGGATCTATTAAAGCCTCTCCAGCCAATCCTCTGATCCAATTAAGGTGAGGAATGGAATAATAGATTTTTCTTGTAATTGATTGTCCTGGTTTTGGTCAGGATGGAGTTAACTTCATTTGTAGCAGCGGATGGAATGCTGTGTTTGAGAGTTAAAATGGGAGTAGTGCTGATAACACCCTGATGTTGTTAGTTTCTGTCAGACAGTCAAGGACTTTCTCAGCTCTTCATGAGAAAGGAGGGGCGAAGCCAGGACAGGTGACCTAAGTGACCAAAGAGAGTATTCCTGACCTAACTGGCCAAAGAGAGTATTCCACACCAATTACGTCCTACCCAGGATATCGGGGGGCTGACAGGAGTGTGACAGAAAGACACTGGACCACAGGTTTTTAAAATAGAATTAATAGTAATTTATTTCTAAAAACCCAGAATGCAAATTCAGTACGTCACTTGCAGGTTATTGTTGGATACAATGGGGAATTCACTATTGCAGTTTGGAAGTATGACCACACTGATTACAGTCACAAAGATCCACAAAATACTCTGCTGCCAACACAACACACAATAAGATGATCCGCAGCAGAGTCACAAACCCCACGGTTACACTCCCCATAGGTGATTCACAAAATACTCTTATTACAGCCGCTGTAGCTTCCCTAAAACACACGATCACAGCTCACAAGCACACAAAATATTACCCATACGTTAGTCACTCAGAGCGACACACATAAAACATATCACATAGTCACTTACCCCGTCTCTCAGGTAAGGGTTCCCAATACGTTACCTCAGCCAGCCGCCCAGCTAAGGGGGAAGGGTCTCCTCCTAAGGTTGGAGGAAGGGCTCCCAATAGGAGCTCGAATGCCAGGGCTTTTCTTTGGTTCATTTTGCTGATGTGTGTGACAGGATGCAGGGCTGGGCCTGACATCTTCGGCCCTATCTCTTGCATATTCCCATTGTCTTGGCCCATCGAAACCAAACGGGCACCCTTAGGGCTTGTCAAACAGTTTGAGTAGCGGTTTGATTGGGACTCAGGACATATGTTTGTGGAAGGAAGCCAAGGCTTAGCAAGGCTCCATGCAGGTTTTTCAGGTGCTGTGAAGTGCCCCCTTCAGTCTGTTCACAACACAACTCAAGTCGGAGCCATCTACACAGCTCCCCATGAGGTGTCTCCGCAGACAAAGAGCTTAAAAGCAGCCCAAGACTGAGTTGTGTATTACAACTGCCCATAGGCCGCCTGCTCTGCCTGGGCACTATTGAAACCTGTGTGTGTAGCTCAGCCTTACATTCCACCCCGTGACCTGAGTCACAATTCAACCACTTATATGTTATTATTGGCAGATGCATGGGTTTCATCTGCATACTTTAGCAGAGCTACATATTCCTCGGTTTTTACGTGAACCCTTACGTGAGAGATGGATGTTACCATGATTCTTTTGATACAACTGATAGCAATACTTACTATAATAATGCAAATTATAATAACAATTAAGGTTTGCAGCAGGTTAGTAATCCACCCCGAAAATATCCATCCTATTCTACCAAAAATATTTCCCAACCAAGTGTCCTTTATTTGTTCTTGCAGTTCATGTGTGACTTCAGCTATCTTCTTCATCTTCTGGAGGGTTTCTCGAAGAGGTAGTGACACATTAGGGATTGTAACACAGCATTCTTCCTGCTCATGGTTTGCTTTCAGGAGTCCACACACCCCTTGTTCTTTAAGTAGTATCATATCTAGCACAAGCCGGTTTTGAAGTGCAACTTTGGAGACGGCTTGTACTTGTTCATTGAGCAAATCAAAATTTTCATTAGTAAGGGCTGCTAAGGCTTCCACTTGTGCAGTTAAATTGGACAACATAATTCTGGTTTTAAGGTGATCTATTTCTAATCCAAAGAAACCTTTAGCCCATACAGCCAGCTTCTGAGATAAAGTCAAACTAGCAATGTCTATACTTCATTTGGTACAGGGATACCACAGTTCCTGAGAGATTGAATATTCCTGTCTGACCATATCCAAGTTAACTGACATGGAGCCATGTATAGAGGAGCCATCACAATTGCCCTGAAGGATCTGACAGGAGGATTTCTCAGTATATTCTACATCTTTACAGCTTGTGCTACTATTACATCCCATTGCTGGAGAATATGGCTCTGGTCATTTTGACACAAGCAGGCAGCACTAGCTAAATTCCATAATAAAGGAATTAACAACAACTATTTTCTAGGTCCCCAGCAGTGGTACGATTAATACTATTTGTGCAATTCCATAGAAGGGGTTTTGTATCAGGTTGTGTTAAGACCATTTGTTGGGACAGCCAAGGGTAGCAATCCATTAACAACTGGCAGGTGGCCCTTGTGTTGCATCGAACCACGTGCAAGAATTATTGGTTGTTGAAGGAAATTCAAAACATGTCTGCATATTTACTGTTTCCACACACCTCAGGACCAAGCACTTTCCCCAATATGGCTCGTCCCCATTTCATGTATCTGCCCAAGGGTGTCTGGAACACGGCTGTGGAAGGATCGGGATTGTTTGCATCCCAAAGTCCTATTGTCCCAACAAAGGGGAGCATAGGAACAGTTTAGACTCCAAATGGAGGTTCAATTTAATGTATTATTAAATGGCCACTTCCATTCAAATTCCCCCCAAAATGATAGACTTATTTTGGTTCCAGAGCCAATCTAGATTTTTACCCATGTCCACAGGGAGAGCTGTTATGGGGATCCCTTGAGTAGGGGTATGTGGTAAAGGCAAACAGGTAGTGACATGAGAAAAGTTAAGCATACCAGCAAAACCTTGTATCATTTTATAGACCACATTGTCTGGTTCAGCGTGATTTATAATAAGAGAACCATCATCATGTTGTTTAAAAGCTCACACCTGTCTATCCCGTATACTAGATTGTTCACTGTTGCCTAATGTTATCCTAGAAATTATAATTATTAGTACAAAGATTTTTACAATTATAGCCATAATATAGCACTTATTATTAAAACTTGTGTAAAAACAAGTATGCTACTTAAAAAAAAAAGAGAGGAAAAAAAAAGACAAAACAAAGACAAAATAAAACTCAAACAAATATATATATAAACAGGCAAACAAACAGATGAAACCATAATAAGAAGACCAAAACTCCCAGTTGGGCTTCAAGGTTGTAGTTCCTCAATCTCTTGTTGACACTTATGAGGCCTCCACCCCGTGTCTTCTCAGTTGCCCTTCCTTTCCTTTTGGAGTCGTCCTGTAATTAAAGGAGAAGGGAGTTGTTCGAACGTATATACGCTCGACAGTGAATTGGTTAGAAATCTGGTATAAGCCATCTGCTACTTATTCGATGTATACGATCAGAATTATCTTTGGCTTCCCATGCATACTGTCCTCTTGGATTGGTCTGTATCAGGGGCACAAATCCAATCTGAGGCAACTTGACTGTTACAGGTTGACCAGAATATAGTCACGTAGAAGATTTGCTGATTTTATGTGGTTCTTTGGAGGTTAAATCACTAGTAGGGCAAAACGCTTTTACTTTCACGTTCCCATTTTCACCCCATCTGTTGTTAACAGTATATACTGCCTCAGATAGTCCCAAGTGCCAATTTGATACATGGACTTTTGCAAACCTTTTGATTAATCCATTAACCCATTCAACTATCCCATTTGCTTGATGGTAGTAAGGTGTATGGGAGACCCAATTAATACCTTCTCCCCTTGCCCATTGCTGGACAATGGTCACGGTGAAGTGTGAACCATTATCACTTTGGATGGTAGAAGGCATAGGCAAAGAACTAAACCATTCTTTCAGTGCTCTAATTGTCCGTGCAATCTTTTCCTTTAGGTTTTGCATATAGATTTTCAAGGCATCCGGGAGACCCCTAATCAATTGGGCAGCTTACTTTAGAATTTCAACCTGAGAAACAGAAAAACCCCATTTGGGCTGATTACTAGCTACTTGGAAAAAAAAAAAAAAAATGCCCATTTGCAACATTTAATAGAGGAGTAACTGACTACAGGGTGAATAAACCCTTCAGCAAGTTTGTGGACCATGCAAAAATTTCAAGAAATTGGGTTTGTTTTTTCTTCAAAAGGTATTATTGTGTCTTGCTTCCACAAGGCATAAAAATTCACTGACGATATGCCAGACTTATGTAGCCTGGACACTTGCTCCAGTATGAAAAACGCATCCTGATCTAATCTTTTATCATTACATGGATGAGAATTTGATTACAGTAAAAACTTGGACATTGAAAGTTTGATTCATGAGTTACCAGTGCAAGGGATTAGAGATTACTGTGTTTTCTGGCAGTGGGGGCTACTACACAAACGGGGGAATCCAGTAAGTGTGCTCTGCTATAGCAGCAGGAGACTACCCTGTTAACTCAAACTGGACAACAGCTCAGAATATATGGCACGAACATTGCCCACGTTACAGGGACACTACATTTGCCTACAGGCAAAGCCATGGTAGAACATATGAATCTCACAAAGCTCTTTATGTTTTGAACTAGTTATGTCTCTCACAGAACAGTTTGGTACCTCCAATGGTGAACCATGAAGTAGGTTTAAAAGAAGGTTTGAAGAAAAAAAAAAGAGGAAAAAAAGAGAAAGAAAAGTCAATGTCGGGTGTTATTTAGAATGAAGTTACAGGTACTAACTTGGGAAGGAGATCTGCCTGTGTCATTACAGATACGGGAGCCAAGCGGATAAAGCCGTGGATCCAGAAGAACTCAAGCTTGCATGAACCAGGACGAGATCCTGATCCCAGTGACTGAAGTCAAGTGTTCCAACTGCAACCACAGTGGACTACGAACTTTGCTGTGGGATATTTTGAATGATCTGACAGTCTTTGAAAAATGCATGTGTTTGTGCTAAATGAAAATTAGGGAAATAGTGATTTCTGCACAGCCTAAGGTCACAGACTGCAATCGGTGCCTGCAGGAAAACGTGAGGGTGATGTTACCTGCACTTCTGACACTCCTGATTGGCAAAGCAAACAAATGCAACAGCAAAGGTATCAAGGCACTTACAGTTGGTGTCATGACTGGGGAATTTCAGGATGGATATTGTCAATGGTCAAATTTGGATTATTGGATTTGGTAATTATGGTACTTGTCTTACATTTACTGTCGTGTTCATTGAGCTTTCTGCAAAGGGCCCTTGCAGAGATCTCAAAAAGCAGTTTATGTAACACAGTTACTAAAAGGGAAAAAATTGGCAAGAAGGACAGTGGGCCTGCTGGCGGCCTGGCTCTCCTCACAGAAGACAATATCCTTGAATTCCCATGAGACAGGAAAATTACTCATGCTGAGAGGTATTTGGTAATTACATTCTCAAATATAGTGACCTTGAAGACAGAGGTACGCACTGCCTCAACCCAAGGAGGAGTTTGAAGGCATGTGTTGGATGAACCTCATTTTGGGGGTCCAAGGCCTCAAGGAAAAGTTCCAAGCCACACATTTAAGGTGACAGGACTCCCCTCCTTAGGATCCCAGACCATGCCTTTGAAGGCCTCGAGCTTGCTTTTGAAGGCCCACCCACCACCTCCATGTGAGAGTACAGAGCCTCCTTCTCTGGCTCCTACGTGTCGCTTTTAGGAACCATAGCCCAATTGTGAAGATTCAGCAGAGATATTTGTGCGCCCAAAGCCTGGTTTTAGGGGCTAAACTCCTCATTCAGGGAAAAAGGCCTCATTTGTTTCATGCTCATAGCTCTGTTTTCAGACTCCAAAGGCCCATTTTTAGGCAGCAACACATCGCCCAGGGGCGCCAAACTTGTTTTCAGGGTGGAAAGCCACATTTTCATTTCTAGAGCTCCACTGTCAGCACCCAAAGTCCTGTTCTGAAGGCCAAACCCCTGCTTTTGAGGGTCCAGACTCTGCAGGCCACAGCCGGCTGCATTGTGGGATGGCCGTCATGTTGCCATCTGCAAACCCCTGCGCTACGGGAGCTTCCTGGGCAGCAGAGCTTGTGCCAGAATGGCAGCAGCTGCCTGGGGCAGTGCTTTTCTGAGTGCTGGAATGCACACTGCCAACATGTTTTCATTACCATTTTGGCAAGGCAATGCCGTGGATCAGTTCCTCACATTCAGCCGCGCTTCGAGCACTGCTTGCCCGTACGTGATGAGAGAAGCCAGGCCATATGTTGTTGTAGGGACAGACACGACTCACCATTCAGTGATCAGTGTAGTTTAATATGCTCCAGACACTTTATTACACTCCAGCCAAATCCCTGTCCCGCCCTACCACACACTTTCCGATGAAGTCGGCCGGCCGCTCAGACCCCACAGCCCGCAGGACTGGGGGAGTGGAGCAGCTCATAGGATTCGAGATGCTCTTACAGGTCAAGGAGGCCTTGGGTTCAGGGCACTCCCTGCTGTTGGAGAGGGTGTCCAGGGAATGGACAGGGACACCCTCCAGTCCTGCTTAGGCTACAGCAGCTCGCCTGGTACTTGAGTGAACCCAGGTGGCCCTTCTGAAGCAGAACATCTCTGTTCAGCCCACTGCCCCTTGCTGCGCAGCCTCCCCCAGACCAGCCAGCTCTCAGCTCTCCAGTGCTTCCAGACTTGTTTCAGCCCAGCAGGAGATTCCCCCTCACCTCCAGCAGACATGGCTTCAACTTTCTGTCCAGTAAAAAGTCGAAGCCCAGGATCTGAAAGCACCAACTGCCAGTCACGTGATGAGGAAAGCAACTCTGGTACTGGTGCTTCACAATGGGGTGAGCTGAGATCAGCGTCTTGATAACAAGATCTTTAATATCTTCCCAGGGCTTGGCCGTTCTGAGGTTGTTTTCTCTAATCCAGACAAACAGGGTGGAGAGCTGATAACAAGATCTTCAATATCTTCCCAGAGCTTGGCCGTGTTGAAGCTATTTTCTCTCATCCAGACATACAGGGTGGACAGTTTCCTGTGTGCAGGACAGAAGACACTAAGAGCTGCCCTGTGATACCACATTCGCCCTGAGAAAGGCCCTGGCAAACAGGGATCCCAAAGGCAGCCTTTCTGCAGGTCGTGCCCCAGGCATTGCAGCATCCACACCAGACCGTACCTCTTGCTGCCTTTCAGGTCATCCCAGACAGTTTTCACTGCGTCTGTTGATGGCATAATTGGTCAAATGCATGCAGGTGTCATCCTGAGAGAGGAAACGTGACAGGCTTTCATTTATAATGAGCCACATTGCACCAACACAAACTGCTCACAGACACACCTGAAATACCTTCTGGGAGGAGGCAGAAGAGGTACAGAGGGTGCAAAGAACAGTAAAGAAGCAAGCTGTATGCCATGAAAGCCACCAGACGTTCCTTTTCTACTGGGTTCCTGGTGCTGCTGGGGTCAATGTACCTCTTGGTGGCAAAGCGGGCCAGACCCTCCTTGTAGATAAAAATCCTCAGTGGGTCACAAGAGGTGACCAGCACATAAAAACGAAGGTCAAATTTGAAGCCATCGATGAGGAAAGGCTGTGAGAAAAAAAGGCAGGAGGGACGTGAGAAAAGCAAAGGCTGCGAGGCGGCTGCTGGCTGCCCTGCACGAGGCTGGCTGCTCTGTCTCACTGCTTGTGCCGCTCCCCGGCCCCTCAGCAGCGAGGAGAAAGGCAAGCTTTCACCAGGCCTTTGCTGAGCTGCGGCCACCTCTGTGCCCCTGGCAGGTCCAGGAAGGTGCAGGGAGAGGACACAAGGAGGATGTGGGATGCTGGAGGAGCTGCGAGGTTGCACACCCCCAGCTCTAGTTTGAGATCATCCCCGTTACCTTAGAGATGTACTGCTGATAGATCATACGCCTGTCATGTTTCATCTTTTTTGGGTTTCGCGTTATGAAGATGCCTTTTCCCTGGCAGCCACTGGGAGGCTTGCAGATGAACATTCCGGTTTTCCTCTTGTCTCTGTAGGCCTGGAAATCTCCATAGCTGTGGGAGGAAGCGGAGGCTGTTCAGAGCTGCAAAAAACCTCCATCCCCTGAGCTCGCCCGTAAAAGAGGACAAGTTTTCCTGGCCGCAGGAAACAGCCCCAAGAACAGTCAGAGGCCTGCAAAGAGATGCTCTTGCAGATGTTGTGGCCATGGAGCAGGTGAGGGGAGCCCTGTTTCTAGGTTTTCAGGCAACGGCCAGAGTGAAATCTGCCTAGGAATGGGCATCTTGGCCCCTTGCCACGACACCGGCTGCTCCTGGGCCACATTCAGCCGCGCTGCGAGCACTGCTCACCCGTACGTGAGGAGAGAAGCCAGGCCGTGCGCCCCAAAGCTTCGGGACCTTGGTGGGAGTTTCCATCCCACTGTGCCCAGAATTCTGCTCAGCGGAGTGACCCGCGCTCTCCCACCACCCTCTGGCCTCAGCGTGCTCTGCTGCAGCGCTGGCAGAGACACAGGGGCCATCGCCATCGGTGGGGTGTATCCGCCTCGTGCCCCTGTCCCGTGCCCTTCCCGGGCAAGCAATGGGCACTGCCCCAGCCCCCGGGAGACGAGAGCCTGCCACGCCACCCCGCCACTGCCGCCTCTCCTGCTCGCTCCCAGCTGCAGAGAAACCTTCCAGCCAAAAGCCGATTCACACTCCTCCCTCGCCCACTGCCCTTTGGCATTCCGGGTGGGTGCCCCTCCCCAGCTTTAGCCCCTCTGCACTCTGCCTGCAAGGCACACGGCCTGAAGCCAGAGACGTGTGCCGACACACTGCTCAGTCACAGGGTGGGATCCCAAGTGTGAGAGACCCACCCCAGCCCACCACAGAGAGGTTCCCGCTGCCTCATTTCCTATCCCTGCTCTCAGCTGCTTTAATGCCCATCACTCACTCAGCTGGCAGGCACCAAGTGCGGGGGAATATCTTGTACTCCTCGGGGAAGAGCTTGAGCATGCGGTTCAGGTTGCGCGCTAACAAGTCCTTCCGGCAGATCTCCATCATGCCTGGGAAGTGGTTGATTTTCTGAAAGAGGTGCAGAGGGAAAAGACAGTCAGCAAAGGGACAGCAGGGATCCTCCCCCCGAGCTGAGGAAAGCCGGCGCACATGGAAACCAGTGGGCAGAATGGGAAGCTGGGCTCTGAAGCAGTGACCTTGACCGCCTGCTAAGGGATTATTCTCCAGCAGCTTCAGCTGAACTTCAGCAGCAGGACTGATCTGCTCCTTCCCTCTAAGCCCTGATGCCTGCCCTCCCCAGCAGATCACAGGGAAGGACATGGAAGTGGAAGCACCGTTCATTAGAAACTAAGGGCTCCTGCAGATCTCAGAGAAGAGCACAGCAAAGCCCCAGCTCCCTTGCATCCCTCCTTGCTAACACATTTCCCCCCCCCCATGCTTAACAGCAACAGTATGTTCATACCCTCAAAATGTGGGAGTGGGTTCAAATGAGTCCCCACTCCTGGATCAGCATTTCTCTATTCAGACTGTATTCTGTGCAGGATCAGTGAAAAACGAGGCAACAGTGGGTAAAGCAAAACTGCATCAAAGTTAAAGGACTGTCAGTTAGCAGATGCAAAGTACCTGCTGCAACTCCCAAAGTCAAACCCACCACGCAATGAAACTGCTTTTCACACCGCAGAAGCTGCATCTGAATCAAGTTCCCAGAGCTGCAGTGACACATGTGCTGTGCTAACAGCATCCTTTAATGGCGCTACGAATCCCTGAGGCAGAAGGTCACAGCACAAGCATCCCACTCTCAAGGGACTTTTTTTCCCCAACACAAACACAAAAACATAACATCAGCCAGCAACCAAAACACTACAAGCAAGAACAGATAAAGACTAAAAATCAATGGGGAACCTATAATATTTGGTTATACAGCATGCAACAAGATATTCAGGTGATGTTTCTGTAATGTCTTTTCTCCTTTACAGCCTACTGAGAGATGAGGCTTGGAGGTACATTATTAAATGCTGAAGGTAAAACTGAATGAATGAGAAACACACAAGCTGCAAAAAATCAACGCTGACAATGTGAGATTACTTTTTCTAAAATCAGGCAATAAGAAGAGGAACCAGCATCGACACCGTTTCTCTGCAGTTCTACTTGCAAACAAAACCCCAGCCTTTTCTCAGTAACATCACCTTTACATGTCTTATGCCTTTTCCTCTGTTAAGAGAAACTGAGAAATAGCATGGAACAATGGTTTCTGTTGTTGGCAGCTAAAAGTGGAAGTGAATTGAAAGGTATGGGGCAGCAGCTCCCAGGAATCCATAGGTAATGGGAACTTTCTATCTAACTAACCAAGAGTGGCTGTGTGGAAAGTGCTAAGAAATGTTGCTTTTGCAAAATGAAAAATGTTACAAAATTAACATGCACATAACTGAAACCTCTGTGCCTGTCAGTCAGTCCTTACTCAGACTTAAGGAAGGACCTGATGGATTTCAACTAGAAAAGGCAGGGGGAATTTCAGGCCGAACCAGTCGCATGATCCCCACCTTAGAATGGCCTGACCAGCACACTGACCCACATGTTCTGTTCACCGCTGGTCCCAGGCGCAGACCTGTGCATTTCACAATTAATATAGGAACTCAAATAAGTGTTATCAGCCAAAAGGTTAGGACTGACTGCTACCCAGGCAAAAATAAATATAATAGGAGTAACTGGAGCCCCTGAAAACAGACTAATTAGTACTGTGTGTGTTTGCTCTCCAGGGGAAAACCCAGTATCTAAGATAAAGGTTGTCAGTGGTCCATACAGAAATAATATACTCAGATTTGATGTCCCAGCAAAGTCTGGAAACTACCTAATGGAACAGTGTGGAGCTTTGGATCCCTGCTCTGTGAGGTTCCAGGGAAGCTGTTGAGTCACCTCCTTCCAGAATAATCAATATCCTTTACCATCTGCTGCTAAGGAGGGGATCACAGAAGGGATCAAAGACAACAGTGACACGGTGCCACTCAGCCGCTGGTGCTGGCTCTGCTGAACCAGTCGGCCAAATGCAAGCTGAATAGGACGATTCCTCTTCGAGAGGAGGACAAAACAAACATCAATCTGTGTTCACTTGGGAGGGAGCACAATATACCTTCAACTTCCCCAAGGATGCAAACGCTCCTCTGCCATTGCCCCTAGTGCACTGGTAAGAACATTGAAGAAAAATGATCTCCTAAAAGGTGAATGACACCAGATTTCTACCCAATTCACTGTCGAGCATATGTATGTTCCTGCAGTTCTCTTCTCTTTTAATCACAGGACTGCTCCAGTAAGAAAAAGAAAAGGGACAGCTGAGAAGACACAGGGTGCAGACCTCATGGGTATAAGTCTGAAATATGAACCGTACCTGGAGGAAATTGAAGAAATACTGAAACCTGGAGCACAGACTGGCAGCTTTGAGTTTCTGGTCTTACTTTTGTCTGTCTGTCTGTTCATTTCAATAGGTGTGATTGTTTGCAACATGTTGATGGTTCTGCAATTATAAATCACACTGAACCAGACAGTGTGATCTATAAAATGATATGAGGTTTTGCTCATATGCTTAACTTTTCTCATGTGATTACCTGTTTGCCTTTACCACATTCCCCTGCTCAAGGGATCCCTATAACAGCTCTGCCTGTGGATATGGGTAAAAATTTAGACTGGCTTTGGAACCAGAATAAGTCGATTCTTTGGGGAGACTTTGAATGGAGGTGGCCATTTAATAATACATTAAATTGAACCTCCATTTGGAGCCTCAATTGTTCTTATGTTCCCTTTGATGGGATAATAAGACTTTGGGATGCAGAGGCAAACAACCCTGATCCAGACACCCACGGGCAGATAGATGAAATGGGAATAAGCCATACAGGGGAAAGCGATTGGTCCTGAGGTATGTGGAACCAGTAATTTCATGTCCATGGTTCAATGTAATGCAAGGGCCACCTGCCATTCAGAGAGGATAAGGTTTCTAGAGAACAGAAGATCAGGGCCAAAGGCAGCATATTGGGAACCTCCTTTGATGACAGAATATATATAGACTCAAGGAATATATATAGACTCAACTGGAGTTCCTCGAGGGGTTCCTGAGGAATTTAAGGCTAGGAATCAGATTGCTGCAGGTTTTGAATCATTCTTTTTTTTGGTGGGTCACAGTGAATAAAAATGTACATTGGATCAATTATATCTATTATAATCAACAGAGATTCATAAATCATCCGAGGGATGCTGTTAAAGGAATAGCAGAACAGCTGGATGCCAATAGCAGAATGACATGGGACAATCGGATGGTCCTGGATATGTGGAGGATTCAGTGCAGACTTGGTTGTTGGAGAAGGGACACAGCTGCACAGACCTGCTCGAGATGGCATAAGTAGGGTAAAGGTTGGTTCAAAGTCAGTGTGCCCTTGGGACCAGCTGCAGGCAGTCCTGTTGTCTTAGAAAGAGGTCTTTCTCATAACAAAATGCAACAGAATGTAAGCAAATGTGTAATAGAATGTAAGCAAGGGCAGGACTGCAATCGATTAGCTGGACCAATGATGAGCTCGGCTTTGCAATATTCAATGAGCTAATTAACTACTATATTTAAGCTGTGCTTGTGTGATTAAAGTTTGAGACAGCCTGACGAACCACTTGGTGTCCGTGTCTTCCTTCTCCGACAAAATGGTGACCCCGACGTGATTCTCGTCAACTCCCAATCCCCCGACGTGAATACTGCGACGTGGCACCACGGTCGAAGAAGTCGAGCTGGGTCCTGTAAGCAGGCAGGACGGCGACTTAATCAGGGTGCGCCCCCGAAGATTACAAAGGTAATTTTGGGCCATACGTGCCACAGAAGCCTGGAAGCTGCAACGGCGCGCGCTGAGGATTACACGATGGATAGGCAAGTGGCATATGATTTATTTGCAAATACTTTAAGAAAATGGGATATTAAGGGGTTAGATCTAAAAAAGGAATTACCGGGGTTATTGGCTTATGGGTATGCTAAGGGGTGTTTTCAGAACTTGCACACGGTTCATGAGTTAACTGTATAAAGCAATATCAAGCAAAAGCTGCTCAATTAGAAGATCAAAGGGGATAAGACGGAAAGTCAGTCTTGGAAAGTGATTATGTACCTACCACCCCAACTGGACTATCGGTAACAGCTGAACCCTTTAAAACATCAGGGGCTTTTGAGGCAATTCCTCTACAATCTGCTGTCTAAGAGAGTGATTAAGAATTATGAAGTCTTTGAAACCCCTCCTTTTTGAGCAGCGAAGAAAGAAAACTGATAACAAGCCTTGACAGCACATTTGATTTACCTACTTGGGAAGCTATTGGAGCTCAAATCCTTGACGAACCCTCAGTTCGGGCGAAAGAAACTAAATCCTTAATAACTCTCTGGAAATCAAGTAAAACGACTTTAACCAAAATAGAGACAGAAAACATAGCTGCTACTTCAGCCTTTGCAGCTTTAGCACCAGTTCTGGAATCGACAGAACCGATTTAAAAAGGGAAAAATCTACTATAAAGAATGTGGTTTTGTTTCTGGGTGCTCTTTCATCTACCCCAGTTACTATGCCAAGTAAGAATGCCGTGTTATCAGAACAAAGTGATAAATCTGTCAGAACTGACCGGGAAGGGGAGCGAGTAGTGCGCGTAAATCTGCCACCACGGCCTGCGCCCCCCCCACTACTATACCTTTGGAAGGAAAAATGTGGAAACAAACGTACAACTGACTGCCTTTAATATCTGTTTACCTTTAACTTTTACTGCACCTAAAGCACCACATGACGCAGTTGAAAATGTTAACTGGCATCGACAACTTCAGCCTGTTCTTGAAAAGCTGGAAAAAAGCAGAGCGGGCGATGGCATGCCCTGCTGGGAAAGGGTTTGCAGAACTGCCCACCCACCGACCTGAAAATTACTGAGATAAGATCTACCTACATGAAGAATCACCAACTAAGGCACAGAGCAGTATTGCCCCCATGGACAAAGAACCTAAGCATGGGGACAAGAACCCTACGGAGATGGACACATCACCCACACCTCCCGACGAACTCATCAATCCATCACTGTCTCCTGACGCCCGAGACACTCTGCAGAGGCTGCTCGTCACAGCCTGGGCATGTAAGATGCCGTCAGAACGGGATAAAGGGTTACATCAGGGTATTTGGATTCCTACTCAGTTGCGGAACTTACTGGGGAAAAGTTTACGTGGGAATGAGCGGGTGGTGCAGAGAGTGAATAGTGGGGAGGTGGGAGGTGGACGGAAAAGGGAGACCGTGCGGCAGGTCCTGGTGTTCCGCCAGGTCCTAGTGCTCACCCAGGGCTCGGCCCCGGTGACCGTCGGGGTCGCGCTGTGGTTCACAGCACGGAGAGGAGAAGGGCGCTGCGGGCAGCAGCCCAGACCCCTGACACCAGGCTGCGCAGCCGAGTGCTTTGGCAGAACTGCCGTAGAAGTGGGAGAACTGCCCCCGCCACCCCCCACCCACCCACCCATACGGACTGGATGTGACAACTTGCATCTTGCAATGTCATTTGTTTGGTGACTTGCTTTGCAGCGTTTGTTTGTATGTGCTATGGGTTCAGAGATGCGTTTGTCCACTGAGAGCAAGGCTGCCTACTTAGCAAAGGGATTTTGGATAGCAATCATTGAAACTGGGCAGCTTACTTTATAAATTTAACCTGGAAAACAAAAAATCCCCGTTTGGGCTGATTACTAACTACTTACTTGGACAAAAAAAAAAAAAACCAAAACAAAACAAAACAAAAAAATTGCCCAATTGCAACGTTTAATACAGGAGTAACTGACTACGAGGTGTATAAAGCCTTCCAGAAGTTTGTGGAACATGCAAAGATTTTCAAGGATTGGGTTTTATTTTCCATTATGCGTTTGGACATTGAAAGTTTGATTCATGAGTTACCAGTGCAAAGGATTAGAGATTACTGTGTTTTCTGGCAGTGTGAGCTACTACACAAACAGGGGAATCCAGTAAGTGTGCTCTGCTATAGCAGCACTTGAATACCCCGTGAAATCAAACTGGACAACAGCTCAGAATATATGGCACAAACATCGCCTATGTTACAGGGACACCACATTTGCCTTCAGGCAAAACCATGGTAAAATATATGAATCAAACTCTCACAAAGCTCTTTATGTTTTGACCTAGTTATGTCTCTCACAGAACAGTTTGGTACCTCCAATAGTGAACCATGCAGTAGGTTTAAAAGAAGGTTTGCAAAAAAAAAAAAAAAAAAAGGAAAAGAAAAAAAAAAAAGAGGGGGAAAAGGGGAGAGAAAAGTCAATGTCAAGTGTTATTAAGAACGAAGTTCAGGTACTAACTTGGGAAGGAGATCTGCCTGTGTCATTACAGATACGGGACCCAAGTGCATAAAGCTGTGGATCCAGAAGAACTCAAGCTTGCATGAACCAGGACAAGATCCTGATCCCAGTAACTGAAGTCAAGTGTTCCAAGTGTAACCACAGTGGACTATGAACTTTGCTGCGAGATATTTTGAATGATCTGACAGTCTTTGAAAAAATACATGTATTTGTGCTAAATGAAAATTAGGGAAATAGTCATTTCTGAACAGCCTAAGGTCACAGATTGCAATCAGTACCTGCAGGAAAACATGAGGCTGATGTTATCTGCACTCCTGACACTCCTGATTGGCAAAACAAACAAATGCAACAACAAAGGTATCAAGGCACTTACAATTGGTTTCATGACTGGAGAATTTCAGGATGGATATTGTGGATGGTCAAATTTGGATTATTGGATTTGGTAATTATGGTATTTGTCTTACATTTACTGTCGGGTTCATTGAGCTTTCTGCAAAGGGCCCTTGCAGAGACCTCAAAAAGCAGTTTTTGTAACACAGATGCTAAAAGGAAAAATTGGCAAGGAGGACAGTGGGCCTGCTGGCGGCCTGGCTCTCCTCACAGAAGACAATATCCTTGAATTGCCATAAGACAGGAAAATTACTCATGCTGAGAGGTATTTGGTAATTACATTCTCAAACATACTGACCTTGAAGACAGAGGTACGCACTGCCTCAACCCAAGGAGGAGTCTGAAGGCATGTGTTGGATGAACCTCTCTGATCATTCGCGATCCATACATTCCCAAACTAATGAACTACAGAGGTTAACTAACAACTTACAAGTGGATTCTGGTTTAGGACTTGATGGATGGTTACGATCACTGGGACTGGAACCCTGGCTGCTATCCATAGTAAAGGCAGCCATTCTGATAGGAATAATACTACTAACCTTTACCTTACTCTTACCATGTCTCTGTATGTGTCTGCAGAACATGATGCAAAAAATGGTATCGGCAGCTTTCAATCAGACGCTATTAGCCCAAAAAGAAAACGGGGGAAATATGGAGGATTCAGTGGTCAATGAGCTAATTCAGGATTCAATGAGCTAATTAACTACTATATTTAAGCTATGCTTGTGTGATTAAAGTTTGAGACAGCCTGACGAACCACTTGGTGTCCGTGTCTTCCTTCTCCAACATAGATATGATGTTAGCAGAGAAAGGAGGAGTATGTGTCATGTTAGAGGGACAGTGTTGCACATTTATACC
Source organism: Gallinula chloropus (assembly GCF_964237585.1). Taxonomy (NCBI): domain Eukaryota; kingdom Metazoa; phylum Chordata; class Aves; order Gruiformes; family Rallidae; genus Gallinula; species Gallinula chloropus. The sequence goes on along the minus strand of NW_028168137.1, from coordinate 4,751 downwards.
AAATACTACTGCTCCTGATGGAACGATTACCAGAGCTTTACAAGGCCTTACCACTTTGGCTGATGAACTAGCAGAAAATACAGGAATAGCTACTTCTCTTCCTGGGTGCTTGGAATCCTGGTTTGGAAAATGGAAGGGAAAGGTGATACCAGTTTTCACTTCCCTGATAGTGGTAACAGGAATTTTAGTGGACATAGGGTGTTGGTAGAATCCCTCGTGTTAGGGGTCTTAGAAAGAGATTAACAGAAACTGCAATAACTAAGAAGATGCCCCTGGGACCACTGCCTTATAATATGCTTCTCCTAGAGGAACAAGAAACAGATAATTGAGAATCTCAGGAAAAAGAATGTGAAGCAATGCTGGCCAGGTTAGAAGCTTCATATGAAACAGGACTTTGAAAATATGCAAAAGACAACAGTGAGTATAAAGAAAAGAAGGGGAAATTGTGGAAAATGGTAAGAAATGTTGCTTTTGCAAACTGAAAAATGTTATTGTATTCTTTACTGACTGAGAGGACTCAGGCTGACTCATCAGAGATCCTGTGTAGGGAATTTAGGATAGCACATAAAATAAGGGGGAATACTGTTCTCAAATAAGGGTTCAATTTGAGTACATAGCTCTGCTAAAAGATACAGATGACCCTGGACAATGAGATAAGGGGTTAAATCCTGACTGAGGACATGGGCTAGAACTTAAGCAAGTCAGGCCCAACTGAACAGGCTTTGACCATGTTGATTGACAATGGGGCACAAATTACCACATCAAGGAAAAACAGGCAAAACAATGTGGAGCAATGGTAGGGAAGCCAGCACACAGAGCTGTTCAGCTTGTCACCAGCAGTAACACCATGTCCCTGTCTGCCTTGGCACTGCCACTCAGACATCACCATTACTGAGAAGCACTGGCTGGGAGAAGCACCCTAAAATCTGCAAGGGCTCCTCAGACATCGATGCAGTTCCTCCAGTGTTGCTAATGTCAAGCTACACTGAGCAACTTTTCTTTCCCTCTGTTATTATGGAAGGCTTGATTGCCTTGATTGTCCCTCAGTCACTCCCACTTCCTGGGAAGACACTGTAGGCACTGGCTGCGGGGGGACCTCATTGCAGCCTTCCAGTACCTGAAGGGAGCTTATAAGCAGGAGGGGATTCAACTTTTTAAAAGAGCAGATAATGGCAGGACAAGGGGGAATGGGCTAAAGCTAAAGGAGGGAAGGTTTAGATTAGATATTAGGGGAAGTGTTTTACAGAAAGAGTGGTGAGGTGCTGGAACAGGCTGCTCAGAGAAGTAGTAGATTCCCCATCCCTGGAGGAGTTCAAGGCCAGGTTGGATGGGGCCCTGGGCAGCCTTGTGTAGATCCAGGCCTGGAGGTTTGTGTCCCTGCCTGTGGCAGGGGGTTGGAGCTCTGTGATCCTTGGGGTCCCTCCCAACCCAGACCAGTCTAGGATTCTATGATTCTATGTGAGCATTTGTGAAGAGAGCCCTGCCTCTGAATTATTAGTCCATGCTGTATTTTTCAGGGGCCATGGAGATACTGAAGCCCTTCTACTGTACAAAAAGGCTGGACCCAGGCAAGCAGAAAACTCTCAGAATCAGCCAGGTTTTGGAGACTCTGAGTCCAGCAAACTGACTGCAAGTCTTCGAAGGCATCGCACAGAAGCTGAGATTTGGGAAGTTCCTAAGCTCTAGAGCCACTACACCCATTTAAATCCATCTGCTTTTCAGTACTGGGAACATACCAAGATACACATTGACATCAATCACATTGGGTGCTGGACTGGAGTAGAAAGAATAGGGCACAGCAACAAGGAATTCTTTTTCTAACCGCTGAGACTACATCTCTGTGGAGGTTCTTTTCTCCCAACTGCTCTCTGCTCCTTTAAAAATGACTCATGACTAGGACAAAAAGGCTTTAGAGCTATCCATGTGTGCAGACGTTTACCTCTCTGGCCTGACTGAGGAATCAGACAATGGCAAAACAGCAGCTGTTGCTCACAGCATTGACTTTTGCCTCAAACCATGAGCCTTCTGCACACATTTGCCAGCTGAGATGTGGCTAACATTGAACAGCGTCTTATGCTGCAGCCAGGGGAATTCATAGAATCATACAATCATAGAATTGTAGGGGTTGGAAGGGACCTCAAGAGATCATCGGGTCCAACCCCCTGCCAAAGCAGCTCCATAGGAAATATCACTCAGATAGGTGTCCACATGGGTCTTGAATATGTCCAGAGATGGAGACTCCACCACCTCCCTGGGCAGCCTGTCCCAGGGCTCTGTCACCCTCACTGTGAAAAATTTCTTCCGCATATTGATGCGGAACTTCCTATGCTCCAACTTGCAGCCATTGCCCCTATCCCCACAGATCACTGAAAATAGGCTGGCTGATTCCCCCTGCAACCCCTGCATCTATGATCCTATGATTCTATGATCAGCTCAGTTCTGCATGTTTCAAGGGACAGATGAGGCATGAGAGAGCTCTGGGGTGCTGGGAAAATTCAAGAAGAGGAAATGAAGGATAAACTCGCTAAGAAGCAGGACATGAAGTCCTGGAGAGCAAGCAACACGCATTTGTCTCTGTACCTGTAGCAAGGAGATGCTCCCTCCACCTTAAGGAACGTGAAGGATCCACTTCTGCCTCCCACTCTGCAGCGCTTCCGATGTCTGTACTCGCAGCACGTGCTCAACCAGTCCACCCAAATCCCATTGAGGAGGAAGGTGATGCTGAATGGGAAACCATGGTGCATCTTGGAGATGAACTGGGAGCTTTCTGCAAACACAGAGAGGAAAGGGTTCACAGAAACAGGTTATGCTGTGCTTGCAGCCTCTTGCCATCATCACATCCCATCCCCACCAAAGCAGCCAGCCCTCTGAGGTCAGGTACTTTGGCTCTCGGCTCTATTAATCGGGTGGCAAAAGTCCACCTCCTCCCCACACCAGGTGGCCTTGGTAGACCCACAGGTTCTCTCCTCCACAGTGCTGCTGACAGACTGCGATTTCACCTCTGTCACCAGCCGCACTGCGGGATAAACAGATGCCTTTCCCTAGGAAGACCATGGTAACACGTGCGTTGCTGCAGAGCAGGGACTGGGGGAATCCTCCGGCATTCTGAGGCAGGAGAGACACAGAAAATGTATTCATTCACCTTCCAGCTCTGAGAGAAGCTGAACACAATGACCATGTAACCACACCAGGCACTTGAGGTTGTCTTTTCAAACAGACCTCGACCTGCTGAACTTGGAACATGTTTTCTAACATGCAGAAGGGCACAGAAATATCTTGAGCAGAAAAACCTTTACAGGAGCCAAAACTAGCTGGAGGAACAGCGTGCCAGGTGACCTTTTCATACACTCCAAGTGTTTCAGACACCCCTCTGAAGTCCTGGCACCAGCTAGGGCCAGAGGTGGGGGCAGGTTGACTAAAATCATAGAAAGGGAGGCTTTAAGCTAGAGTTCCTCTGGTGCAGTTTTTCAAGCCCCTTTTTTCCTCCACAAGTGCTGCAGCAGATACAGACATGGGTGGCAGCTCTCTATTTTGGTAGCTACAAGCTGTCTGTCTTTGAGAAATGCCCTGAACCTGCACTCACACTACCTACAGGCACCTTCCAGCATCAGGCAAACGCTTACCCTTCTTAGAGGGGACTCTGGGCCATCTGGTACGGCGAGGGGATGAAGTCGTCTCCCTCGGTGCATGACATTTCCCGCCGCCTTGACGCCCTTGTGTCCCTTTGTCAGGGGCAGATGTGGCACTGGTACTATAGGATTCCTCATGGTGGGGAGGTGACAGGAAGAGGCATCAGCCACAGCTCCCACAGAGATCCTACGGTTCAAGCCACTCCATTCCTCCTGCAGAAACAATACTTGGCAAGAAGGGAAATGTGAAGACTGGAAAGGAAATACATTCTAAACACATCTGGTGTTTGTTCTTCCCCGATCGAATAAAGTACCTGAGCTCACTGACTGGGAGCTCTTTGGATATCAGACAAGTGAACTGAGGCATCGTTCATTTTATAGGAAAGTTCATTAGTGCCTGTTGTAGTTTTGTGTGGCTGGGTTCAGGTGGAGAAGGAGGGCTGTAGGAAAGGGCTGCAGCAAGAAGCAGCCAGAAGCTCTCTGCAGGCCCCACAGAGCAAACACCAGTCGGCTGACCAAGGCTGAGCCCATCAGCCACGCTCACAATGCCTCTGGGAATCAGAGTGGGAAGGAAAATACCCACAAGTAGCTGCTTTGTACCCCCAGAGAAGAAGTGAGAAGATGTAAGTATCTGTGCAGGGACCAAGGGCAGTGTGGGGTGGGGAGGAGGCAACCCAGGTGCCAGGGAGTAAGATGCCCCTGAGCCCCTGGAGAAACCCATGGTGGAGCGGGTGTCCCCCCACAGCCCATGGACAAGGCCCAGACCCCACCTGCAGCCCCTGGAGAGGCCCCACGCTGGAGCAGGGGAAGACAGACAGGAGCTGCTGTGACCCACGTTGGAGCAAACCCCTGGCAGCACTTGCAGCCTGTGGGGAGAGACAGAGACACAGAGATGAGTGAGGAAGAGAGAGATCCACGCTGGAGCAGGTTTGCTGACGGGGGGGTTTGTGACCCAGTGGAGGACCAGGCTGGAGTAGTCTGGGCCTGATAAATATTCTGTGATTGATGACTGCACCCCATAGCAGTGACCCACGCTGGGGCAGCTGGGGAAGAGCTGAAACCCCATGGGCAAGGACTCAGGTTGGAGAAGTTGGAGAACTCCAAACAAGAGTGTCAGGATTT